>NC_040044.1:24436471-24600222 GCF_003713205.1 Coffea eugenioides | reverse complement strand
TTCATCTCCATCTTAATCCTAGTCTAGCAATATACAAGAGTGGATGAATTACACTAGCTAAACTATCCTACACTAAAGAAATGGAAGAACTACATTTCTGCACTCTTCAAGCTTCTCCCGTATGATTCTGAATCTCTGGTTGTTCTCTATATAAAACTGATATGAGGCTCCTTTCCACCAGTCCAAATTTGCTGCTATGATTCTTCAAATCTCCTTTTGTTAAGATAGTCAAAAACCATTGTTTTTGACTTGAAAATAAGCCACCTTGTCTGCCCTTTTGTCTTCTGAAGCATGTGCACCGAATTCTCTTGCAGATTGTAGCTGGAAAGTAGTTTGAACATAAGAGAATTGACTGAGCAAATTGCAGAATTGCGGCCAGAAAACGCGCCTACACAAAACGCGGTTATAAGTCACGTTTTGTGTACTCGCGTATTCACTCTGTCCTTACTTCAACTGCGATTTTCTCTATCATAAAGGCTGAACTGGCTTTTGTGTAAAACACAAAAGTTGTAGCCCTTTGAGTTAGCTTTCGAATGCTTCAAGAATCATCCAAATCTGAGCTTTGTAGCCTGACATATGATCGAAATACTAAACACTGGTCAGAGCCCTGTTTTCCACTTTGGACAGCTGAGTTGAATTTCGGTATTTCAACTTTTGGACTATGAAAACGGCTGAATTGGACTTTGATGTCTTCATACCAAATGTAGATCTCTTTCTTAGCTTTAAATTGGTGTAAAGATCACCTCAATCCGATCAGTGTAGCTCCAGATATAGTCAAAATACCAAAACGTGTCAGAGTTGTCAAACCTGACTTTTATTGATTCAAATTGCATTTTTCCTTTTACACTTCATATTTTATTTTCACCACTTTAATCCATCTTCAATCATCCAAATATCTTCTCAATGCACTTCATTTGATGATTGAATCATTAAACCTACAAAATATGAAGTTTTTACCATAAAAATCCATAAAATGCAATGTTTAGCCACTTTAACATAAAATGTAGTTTTTTACCAACACCTTAGTTATTTTAGTTATAAAACTAAATAATTAAACCAAAATTAACTAGTAAAACACACTAAAAAATACGTAAAATATATTCTTATCAAATACCCCCACACTTGAACCATTGCTTGTCCTCAAGCAATAAGAAATACAAACCAACAATGATCAAAATTTGAAAATAAACATATGTAGCATTTCAACTTCATTTCCTCAAAACAAAGTAAATAACCATTATGCAATTATTCAATTAAGTTCAAGTACTCATAATATCAAGTAAAGGAGAGCCAATTATACCGTAATTATAACAAGTTTAATTCAATTTCTCATTCTTACTTAATTTCATACGCAAGTAACTCATATGGTCAATAAAATGCTTTCTAAACTCATGATCATCTTTTTATTCTACTTAAACAGATATTTATTCATATAACGTAGCTAAATATTACTTAAGTTGTGAAAGTGTCTTTTGACGCGAGAATCGACATTTTTAGATGAAGATTACCGGTTACTCAACATTTCACATACTCAAGTTGCTTTGCATACTCTTAATTCGAGTACCGTTTTACGCAAAAGTCGACATTTGTAGATGAAGACTCCCGGTTACTAAGTACAAGAATCATTGGAGTAGAATAGATCTTTTTTTTTCTTCTTTTTTTTTCATTTTTTCATTTATTTATTTTTTTTTAAGTAAAGATAATAACATTCCCTCGAAAGCATAATCATGAGAAGAGTATTGCAATTATTGACCATATTTATCACTTAACTTATAAAATCCAATAAAGAGAAGAAATTTCATCAAATATGCAAAAAAAATATAGGCATAATTTTCTCCACTTTAAAAGATATACTTTCCTACAAATGCAAAAATTATAATCACATAATAGTCATTTCCAAGTTAAATGAGAAAAGAAGTGCTTAAACCACATATATTTATCTCAAATGTAGAAGGAATTTGAACTACTAATGGTATGGAACTTTGTTACCCCTTTGGATGAAATTTAAAATTTAAAATTTTTGGGGCAAATTTGCAATTTTGGACAAGATGTTAGAAAAATTTTGAATTTTAACACAAGTCCAATATTTGCAACTAATAAGTCAATCACATACAATATATAATCTCAATTCTCCCCCCACACTTAACATGCACATTGTCCTCAATGTGTAAAAAGGAAAATGAAGATAAAGAAAAATAATACTCCCCTATTGTTGTGATTGAATATGAAGCTTCAAGGTATGTTGTTCGCCGGTCTTCATCACTTCATGAGTTCCATTGGATAACCATTAGTGATATAAACCTAAGAATGGAAAATGAGAAACCAAAGTGATAACAAAGGCTTAAGACATCAAAACGGCTATCCGTAACTTCAAGCCCTTGTTTTGGTGATGTACCTATAAAAAATACACAATAAGCAACTCAAGGTACAAGAAAATATATGAGGAAAAGAAGAAAAAGAGAACCAAGGAACTTGCATTTTTTTCTTTCCAAAAAAAAAAAAATGCTCTGAAAACGTGAGTAGAAACGCGCCTTTAACTCGCGGTTTTGAAGGCGCGTTTCTTCCCAAAAGTTGCAGTACTGAAAACGCGGTTCAATGGCGCGTTTTCATCTTTGATCCAGGCAACAAAACGCGACTTCCTTCAAAACGCGACTTAAAGTCGCGTTTAATGGCGCGTTTTCTGTTCTGCAGGTGCAGAATTGAAAACGCGATTCTGTGAAACCGCGACTCAGAGGCGCGTTTTCTTGAGAAACGCGTTTTCTGCTGCGAATTTTAGCAGAAATTCAACTTTTAAAAAATTTACAAATAATACCCCAATCACTCAAAATGCATCACAAATCATTTGTTTGTAAAATTTATCAATGTGCACACATGTAAAACATTAAAAACATGCATTTTAGCCCCTTTTAACGGATCAAAAACAACAATTACTCAAATCGAGGGGTTGAGTTCCTTGATCAAATTTCGCCTTTTTCACCTCATTTGGTCACTTTTGCTTCCATTTCCAATACCTATAAATGAAAAATAACAAAATAAATCAAACACATACTTTAAGCATAAAATCACCCCAAAATAACATAAACTTAAACAAACATTGGGTTGCCTCCCAATAAGCGCTTCTTTAAAGTCAATAGCTTGACTATTTACCTTATTTTTCAAGGAGGCTTAGTTAGCGAATAATCCACCATTTTTGGTCGTGGTGGATCATTAAATGGTGACTTTATAGCAAAAGTCACATGATCTAATGATAGGAGAAATGGAATTGACTTACCTATCCCAAGCGTTTCATAAATATTATCTTGAATATGCACCACTTGAGAACTTACCAACGGGAATGCCATGAGAGTATCTTGGGCAGCAATACCCTTAGAACCTATACTTTCAATGCACTCCTCAAGAGGGGTGAAAAATGAGTCATTAAAACTCACCTCTTGAGGCTCAAAGTTAGTTCCAAAGATATTATCTTGTGAAATGGACATTTGCTCATTGAAACACAATTGAGATTCATCATTTTCATCAACATGCAATCCATTTTCACATACAACATTCCTACCATTCATGCTAGGATCATTTTGCAATTTTTTAGAGGAAATAACTTCACACAATGCATTCAATTTCTCTTGTATTCTACTAAAGTGAGAAGTCAGTTCATCTATTCTTTCTTCAACCCTATCAAAACGGTTGGAAGTTGCATTAGCTAATTTTTCTAAAGCTAACTCCCAAGATGGCTTAGAATCGTTAGCTACCATTTCAATTGCCAACTCCCAAGATGGTTTTGATTCATATTGGACACATTCAGGTTGGTAATCGTACAAATATGAGGAATTATTATAAGTACATTGATTATCCCAACCATACACAGGAGAATTGTTCCAATTAGCACTATATTGATCAAAACAAGGATTGTAATGCTCTAATTCATCATAATAATCCACATTTTGTACTTGTATACATGTATTAGTAGCATGATAATCTCCACACAAGTCACAAATCACATGATAAGAATTAAAAGTATTAACATTCCTCCCTTGCTCAATTTCATGTATAATTGTGTCCATTTGAACTTGTAACATAATTACATCAAATTTTGCCTTTAAGCACTTCAAACCATCTTCAAAAGACATACCTTCAGTAATTTTTTGGTTACCTCTGTTGAAGGAGCTTTGCACTTGGTAACCATCCATTTCCAAACTTCCATTCCTCAAGCATTGTCCTCCAAATTGACCTACCCTCCTCATTACCTAAAATTGCTTTTAAACAACTTAATAGCAAAATTAGTAAGAAGACTAGGTAATAAAACACATACACATATAAAACACTCAAATAACAGAAAATAACATTCACAGTATAACTAATAATATGTCTAAACTAATAAAGTTACTCTTCACACCGATATTGCCAAATCTTCCCCGGCAACGGCGCCAAAAACTTGACAGGTATTTTACATACGTGCAAGCTAAAAAATACCGAATTACACCCGTTCACTGCAAGTATACAGATCAACTAGTAGTTTAGGGTATATATCGAGTCGATCCCACAGGGAAGAGTGAACAATTACCGGTATTACTAAAGCTTCTCTATTATTTAGACTATCAATGAATCATAATAAATTTAACCTACTGAAATTATACAAAATAACAAATGAAAGCTCCTTGGGTTGTGGTATCCCTAGCTACTCATGCAAGTGTTATATTTGGATCATTGAGTACTACATCTAGGCTAATTATGGTGTAATTTCCTTATGCATTTGAATCCTACTTTCGTAGTGAATCAATTATACTTATAACTAATCCATACCTATTCTCATGGTTATGAAATTAGCTACAAGTTCATTTCTTCAGTGAAATTACATGAAATGAATCACTAAAAACCACATAGGTGCACCTCTACTTTCGTGAGTGTACTCCCTATGTTTAGCACTTCTTGAACTAATGTTAAATCTCAATTTTCATTGCAGAAATAACACCTTAGATAATCACAATTAATGGTACCGGATTAATCATGATTTAAAGAGCTAAAGTACTAAATAATTTGCTCAAATAATAGCAGTTAAATAGCCAAATGATAAACACTAACAATCATAGAAAGTTCAACCAAACCCAAGGTATAAACTTTAAAAACACATATTAAACATAAAATCCAGAACTTGCATATTAACTAAATTTGGAATCAAGTACAAAAGATAAAGAGTTGAAAAGGAATGTAACCCATGTCACTTGAGCTCATCACCTTGCCTTCTTCATCTCCATCTTAATCCTAGTCTAGCAATATACAAGAGTGGATGAATTACACTAGCTAAACTATCCTACACTAAGGAAATGGAAGAACTACATTTCTGCACTCTTCAAGCTTCTCCCGTATGATTCTGAATCTCTGGTTGTTCTCTATATAAAACTGATATGAGGCTCCTTTCCACCAGTCCAAATTTGCTGCTATGATTCTTCAAATCTCCTTTTGTTAAGATAGTCAAAAACCATTGTTTTTGACTTGAAAATAAGCCACCTTGTCTGCCCTTTTGTCTTCTGAAGCATGTGCACCGAATTCTCTTGCAGATTGTAGCTGGAAAGTAGTTTGAACATAAGAGAATTGACTGAGCAAATTGCAGAATTGCGGCCAGAAAACGCGCCTACACAAAACGCGGTTATAAGTCACGTTTTGTGTACTCGCGTATTCACTCTGTCCTTACTTCAACTGCGATTTTCTCTATCATAAAGGCTGAACTGGCTTTTGTGTAAAACACAAAAGTTGTAGCCCTTTGAGTTAGCTTTCGAATGCTTCAAGAATCATCCAAATCTGAGCTTTGTAGCCTGACATATGATCGAAATACTAAACACTGGTCAGAGCCCTGTTTTCCACTTTGGACAGCTGAGTTGAATTTCGGTATTTCAACTTTTGGACTATGAAAACGGCTGAATTGGACTTTGATGTCTTCATACCAAATGTATATCTCTTTCTTAGCTTTAAATTGGTGTAAAGATCACCTCAATCCGATCAGTGTAGCTCCAGATATAGTCAAAATACCAAAACGTGTCAGAGTTGTCAAACCTGACTTTTATTGATTCAAATTGCATTTTTCCTTTTACACTTCATATTTTATTTTCACCACTTTAATCCATCTTCAATCATCCAAATATCTTCTCAATGCACTTCATTTGATGATTGAATCATTAAACCTACAAAATATGAAGTTTTTACCATAAAAATCCATAAAATGCAATGTTTAGCCACTTTAACATAAAATGTAGTTTTTTACCAACACCTTAGTTATTTTAGTTATAAAACTAAATAATTAAACCAAAATTAACTAGTAAAACACACTAAAAAATACGTAAAATATATTCTTATCAAATACCCCCACACTTGAACCATTGCTTGTCCTCAAGCAATAAGAAATACAAACCAACAATGATCAAAATTTGAAAATAAACATATGTAGCATTTCAACTTCATTTCCTCAAAACAAAGTAAATAACCATTATGCAATTATTCAATTAAGTTCAAGTACTCATAATATCAAGTAAAGGAGAGCCAATTATACCGTAATTATAACAAGTTTAATTCAATTTCTCATTCTTACTTAATTTCATACGCAAGTAACTCATATGGTCAATAAAATGCTTTCTAAACTCATGATCATCTTTTTATTCTACTTAAACAGATATTTATTCATATAACGTAGCTAAATATTACTTAAGTTGTGAAAGTGTCTTTTGACGCGAGAATCGACATTTTTAGATGAAGATCACCGGTTACTCAACACTTCACATACTCAAGTTGCTTTGCATACTCTTAATTCAAGTACCGTTTTACGCGAAAGTCGACATTTGTAGATGAAGACTCCCGGTTACTAAGTACAAGAATCATTGGAGTAGAATAGATCTTTTTTTTCTTCTTTTTTTTCATTTATTTATTTTTTTTTTTAAGTAAAGATAATAACATTCCCTCGAAAGCATAATCATGAGAAGAGTATTGCAATTATTGACCATATTTATCACTTAACTTATAAAATCCAATAAAGAGAAGAAATTTCATCAAATATGCAAAAAAAATATATGCATAATTTTCTCCACTTTAAAAGATATACTTTCCTACAAATGCAAAAATTATAATCACATAATAGTCATTTCCAAATTAAATGAGAAAAGAAGTGCTTAAACCACATATATTTATCTCAAATGTAGAAGGAATTTGAACTACTAATGGTATGGAACTTTGTTACCCCTTTGGATGAAATTTAAAATTAAAAATTTTTGGGGCAAATTTGCAATTTTGGACAAGATGTTAGAAAAATTTTGAATTTTAACACAAGTCCAATATTTGCAACTAATAAGTCAATCACATACAATATATAATCTCAATTCTCCCCCCACACTTAACATGCACATTGTCCTCAATGTGTAAAAAGGAAAATGAAGATAAAGAAAAATAATACTCCCCTATTGTTGTGATTGAATATGAAGCTTCAAGGTATGTTGTTCGCCGGTCTTCATCACTTCATGAGTTCCATTGGATAACCATTAGTGATATAAACCTAAGAATGGAAAATGAGAAACCAAAGTGATAACAAAGGCTTAAGACATCAAAACGGCTATCCGTAACTTCAAGCCCTTGTTTTGGTGATGTACCTATAAAAAATACACAATAAGCAACTCAAGGTACAAGAAAATATATGAGGAAAAGAAGAAAAAGAGAACCAAGGAACTTGCATTTTTTTCTTTCCAAAAAAAAAAAAATGCTCTGAAAACGTGAGTAGAAACGCGCCTTTAACTCGCGGTTTTGAAGGCGCGTTTCTTCCCAAAAGTTGCAGTACTGAAAACGCGGTTCAATGGCGCGTTTTCATCTTTGATCCAGGCAACAAAACGCGACTTCCTTCAAAACGCGACTTAAAGTCGCGTTTAATGGCGCGTTTTCTGTTCTGCAGGTGCAGAATTGAAAACGCGATTCTGTGAAACCGCGACTCAGAGGCGCGTTTTCTTGAGAAACGCGTTTTCTGCTGCGAATTTTAGCAGAAATTCAACTTTTAAAAAATTTACAAATAATACCCCAATCACTCAAAATGCATCACAAATCATTTGTTTGTAAAATTTATCAATGTGCACACATGTAAAACATTAAAAACATGCATTTTAGCCCCTTTTAACGGATCAAAAACAACAATTACTCAAATCGAGGGGTTGAGTTCCTTGATCAAATTTCGCCTTTTTCACCTCATTTGGTCACTTTTGCTTCCATTTCCAATACCTATAAATGAAAAATAAAAAAATAAATCAAACACATACTTTAAGCATAAAATCACCCCAAAATAACATAAACTTAAACAAACATTGGGTTGCCTCCCAATAAGCGCTTCTTTAAAGTCAATAGCTTGACTATTTACCTTATTTTTCAAGGAGGCTTAGTTAGCGAATAATCCACCATTTTTGGTCGTGGTGGATCATTAAATGGTGACTTTATAGCAAAAGTCACATGATCTAATGATAGGAGAAATGGAATTGACTTACCTATCCCAAGCGTTTCATAAATATTATCTTGAATATGCACCACTTGAGAACTTACCAACGGGAATGCCATGAGAGTATCTTGGGCAGCAATACCCTTAGAACCTATACTTTCAATGCACTCCTCAAGAGGGGTGAAAAATGAGTCATTAAAACTCACCTCTTGAGGCTCAAAGTTAGTTCCAAAGATATTATCTTGTGAAATGGACATTTGCTCATTGAAACACAATTGAGATTCATCATTTTCATCAACATGCAATCCATTTTCACATACAACATTCCTACCATTCATGCTAGGATCATTTTGCAAATTTTTAGAGGAAATAACTTCACACAATGCATTCAATTTCTCTTGTATTCTACTAAAGTGAGAAGTCAGTTCATCTATTCTTTCTTCAACCCTATCAAAACGGTTGGAAGTTGCATTAGCTAATTTTTCTAAAGCTAACTCCCAAGATGGCTTAGAATCGTTAGCTACCATTTCAATTGCCAACTCCCAAGATGGTTTTGATTCATATTGGACACATTCAGGTTGGTAATCGTACAAATATGAGGAATTATTATAAGTACATTGATTATCCCAACCATACACAGGAGAATTGTTCCAATTAGCACTATATTGATCAAAACAAGGATTGTAATGCTCTAATTCATCATAATAATCCACATTTTGTACTTGTATACATGTATTAGTAGCATGATAATCTCCACACAAGTCACAAATCACATGATAAGAATTAAAAGTATTAACATTCCTCCCTTGCTCAATTTCATGTATAATTGTGTCCATTTGAACTTGTAACATAATTACATCAAATTTTGCCTTTAAGCACTTCAAACCATCTTCAAAAGACATACCTTCAGTAATTTTTTGGTTACCTCTGTTGAAGGAGCTTTGCACTTGGTAACCATCCATTTCCAAACTTCCATTCCTCAAGCATTGTCCTCCAAATTGACCTACCCTCCTCATTACCAAAAATTGCTTTTAAACAACTTAATAGCAAAATTAGCAAGAAGACTAGGTAATAAAACACATACACATATAAAACACTCAAATAACAGAAAATAACATTCACAGTATAACTAATAATATGTCTAAACTAATAAAGTTACTCTTCACACCGATATTGCCAAATCTTCCCCGGCAACGGCGCCAAAAACTTGACAGGTATTTTACATACGTGCAAGCTAAAAAATACCGAATTACACCCGTTCACTGCAAGTATACAGATCAACTAGTAGTTTAGGGTATATATCGAGTCGATCCCACAGGGAAGAGTGAACAATTACCGGTATTACTAAAGCTTCTCTATTATTTAGACTATCAATGAATCATAATAAATTTAACCTACTGAAATTATACAAAATAACAAATGAAAGCTCCTTGGGTTGTGGTATCCCTAACTACTCATGCAAGTGCTATATTTGGATCATTGAGTACTACATTTAGGCTAGTTATGGTGTAATTTCCTTATGCATTTGAATCCTACTTTCGTAGTGAATCAATTATACTTATAACTAATCCATACCTATTCTCATGGTTATGAAATTAGCTACAAGTTCATTCTTCAATGAAATTACATGAAATGAATCACTAAAAACCACATAGATGCACCTCTACTTTCGTGAGTGTACTCCCTATGTTTAGCACTTCTTGAACTAGTGTTAAATCTCAATCTTCAATTTTCATTGCAGAAATAACACCTTAGATAAATCCACATATTATTTGGCTTACCGGTAATTAATTCATGATTTAGAGCTTAAAGTATCTAAATTAATTTGCTGTCAAATAATACGCAGTTTAATATAGTCCAAAATGAGTTAAACACTAAACAATGTCATAGAAAGTTCAACCCCGAGAATCCCAATATGTTTATAAGATAACTTAAAAACACATTATTAATACATTAAAATTATCCAGACTTGCCATATTCAACTAAATTGGAATCAGGTGTTACAAAAGATAAATGTAGTGTTTTGATAAGGAATGTTAAACCTCATGTCTGATCTTTGTAGTCTTTTTATCTACCTTGCTTTTCTTCTTATTCTCATCTATATATCCTTGTTAGTCTATTGCATTTTATTATACAAAGAGTGGTGAATTACATAGCTAACTATCCTACACTAAGGAAATGAAGAACTTACATTCTGCACTCGTTCAAGCTTCTTCCCGTAATGATTCTGAATCTCTGGTGTTCTCTATATAAAACTGATATGAGGCTCCTGTTCCACCTAGTCCAAATTTGCTGCTATGATTCTTTCAAATCTCCTGTTGTTAAAGATAGTCATAAAAACCACTTGTTTTTTGACTTGGAAATAAGCCACCTTGTCTGCCCTTTTGTCTTCTGAAGCATTGTGCAGCCGAATTTCTCTTGCAGATTGTAGCTGGAAGTTAGGTTTTGAACATAAGAGAATTGACTGAGCCAAATGCAGAATTGCGGACCAGAAACGCGCCTAACACAAAAACGCGTTATAAGTCACCATTTTGTGGTACTCGCGTATTCACTCTGTACCTTACTTCTCTACTGACGAGTTTTCTCTATCATAAAGGGTCTGAACTGGCTTTGTGTGGATCAAACACAAAAGTTTTGTAGCCCTTTGAGTTAAGCTTTCGAATGCTTTCAAAGAATCATCCAAATCTGAGCTTTGTAGCCTGACATAATTGCATCGAATACTAAACACTGGTCAGATGCCCTGTTTCCACTTTGGCGACAGCCTGAGTTGAATTTCGTATTTCAACTTTGCGACTATGAAACGGCTGAATTAGGACTTGATGTCTTTCAACCAAATTGTTATATCTTTCTTTCTTAGCTTTAAATTGGTGTAAAGATCACCTCAATCGACAGTGTAGCTCCAGATATAGTCAAATACCAAAACGTGTCAGAGTTGTCAAACCATGGACTTTTTATTGATTTCAAATTGCCTTTCTTCCTTTTACACTTCATATTTTATTTTCCCCACTTTAATCCATCTTCAATCATCCAAATATCTTCTCAATGCACTTCATTTGATGATTGAATCATTAAACCTACAAAATATGAAGTTTTTACCATAAAAATCCATAAAATGCAATGTTTAGCCACTTTAACATAAAATGTAGTTTTTTACCAACACCTTAGTTATTTTAGTTATAAAACTAAATAATTAAACCAAAATTAACTAGTAAAACACACTAAAAAATACGTAAAATATATTCTTATCAAATACCCCCACACTTGAACCATTGCTTGTCCTCAAGCAATAAGAAATACAAACCAACAATGATCAAAATTTGAAAATAAACATATGTAGCATTTCAACTTCATTTCCTCAAAACAAAGTAAATAACCATTATGCAATTATTCAATTAAGTTCAAGTACTCATAATATCAAGTAAAGGAGAGCCAATTATACCGTAATTATAACAAGTTTAATTCAATTTCTCATTCTTACTTAATTTCATACGCAAGTAACTCATATGGTCAATAAAATGCTTTCTAAACTCATGATCATCTTTTTATTCTATTTAAACAGATATTTATTCATATAACGTAGCTAAATATTACTTAAGTTGTGAAAGTGTCTTTTGACGCGAGAATCGACATTTTTAGATGAAGATCACCGGTTACTCAACACTTCACATACTCAAGTTGCTTTGCATACTCTTAATTCAAGTACCGTTTTACGCGAAAGTCGACATTTGTAGATGAAGACTCCCGGTTACTAAGTACAAGAATCATTGGAGTAGAATAGATCTTTTTTTTCTTCTTTTTTTTCATTTATTTATTTTTTTTTTTAAGTAAAGATAATAACATTCCCTCGAAAGCATAATCATGAGAAGAGTATTGCAATTATTGACCATATTTATCACTTAACTTATAAAATCCAATAAAGAGAAGAAATTTCATCAAATATGCAAAAAAAATATATGCATAATTTTCTCCACTTTAAAAGATATACTTTCCTACAAATGCAAAAATTATAATCACATAATAGTCATTTCCAAATTAAATGAGAAAAGAAGTGCTTAAACCACATATATTTATCTCAAATGTAGAAGGAATTTGAACTACTAATGGTATGGAACTTTGTTACCCCTTTGGATGAAATTTAAAATTAAAAATTTTTGGGGCAAATTTGCAATTTTGGACAAGATGTTAGAAAAATTTTGAATTTTAACACAAGTCCAATATTTGCAACTAATAAGTCAATCACATACAATATATAATCTCAATTCTCCCCCCACACTTAACATGCACATTGTCCTCAATGTGTAAAAAGGAAAATGAAGATAAAGAAAAATAATACTCCCCTATTGTTGTGATTGAATATGAAGCTTCAAGGTATGTTGTTCGCCGGTCTTCATCACTTCATGAGTTCCATTGGATAACCATTAGTGATATAAACCTAAGAATGGAAAATGAGAAACCAAAGTGATAACAAAGGCTTAAGACATCAAAACGGCTATCCGTAACTTCAAGCCCTTGTTTTGGTGATGTACCTATAAAAAATACACAATAAGCAACTCAAGGTACAAGAAAATATATGAGGAAAAGAAGAAAAAGAGAACCAAGGAACTTGCATTTTTTTCTTTCCAAAAAAAAAAAAAATGCTCTGAAAACGTGAGTAGAAACGCGCCTTTAACTCGCGGTTTTGAAGGCGCGTTTCTTCCCAAAAGTTGCAGTACTGAAAACGCGGTTCAATGGCGCGTTTTCATCTTTGATCCAGGCAACAAAACGCGACTTCCTTCAAAACGCGACTTAAAGTCGCGTTTAATGGCGCGTTTTCTGTTCTGCAGGTGCAGAATTGAAAACGCGATTCTGTGAAACCGCGACTCAGAGGCGCGTTTTCTTGAGAAACGCGTTTTCTGCTGCGAATTTTAGCAGAAATTCAACTTTTAAAAAATTTACAAATAATACCCCAATCACTCAAAATGCATCACAAATCATTTATTTGTAAAATTTATCAATGTGCACACATGTAAAACATTAAAAACATGCATTTTAGCCCCTTTTAACGGATCAAAAACAACAATTACTCAAATCGAGGGGTTGAGTTCCTTGATCAAATTTCGCCTTTTTCACCTCATTTGGTCACTTTTGCTTCCATTTCCAATACCTATAAATGAAAAATAACAAAATAAATCAAACACATACTTTAAGCATAAAATCACCCCAAAATAACATAAACTTAAACAAACATTGGGTTGCCTCCCAATAAGCGCTTCTTTAAAGTCAATAGCTTGACTATTTACCTTATTTTTCAAGGAGGCTTAGTTAGCGAATAATCCACCATTTTTGGTCGTGGTGGATCATTAAATGGTGACTTTATAGCAAAAGTCACATGATCTAATGATAGGAGAAATGGAATTGACTTACCTATCCCAAGCGTTTCATAAATATTATCTTGAATATGCACCACTTGAGAACTTACCAACGGGAATGCCATGAGAGTATCTTGGGCAGCAATACCCTTAGAACCTATACTTTCAATGCACTCCTCAAGAGGGGTGAAAAATGAGTCATTAAAACTCACCTCTTGAGGCTCAAAGTTAGTTCCAAAGATATTATCTTGTGAAATGGACATTTGCTCATTGAAACACAATTGAGATTCATCATTTTCATCAACATGCAATCCATTTTCACATACAACATTCCTACCATTCATGCTAGGATCATTTTGCAATTTTTTAGAGGAAATAACTTCACACAATGCATTCAATTTCTCTTGTATTCTACTAAAGTGAGAAGTCAGTTCATCTATTCTTTCTTCAACCCTATCAAAACGGTTGGAAGTTGCATTAGCTAATTTTTCTAAAGCTAACTCCCAAGATGGCTTAGAATCGTTAGCTACCATTTCAATTGCCAACTCCCAAGATGGTTTTGATTCATATTGGACACATTCAGGTTGGTAATCGTACAAATATGAGGAATTATTATAAGTACATTGATTATCCCAACCATACACAGGAGAATTGTTCCAATTAGCACTATATTGATCAAAACAAGGATTGTAATGCTCTAATTCATCATAATAATCCACATTTTGTACTTGTATACATGTATTAGTAGCATGATAATCTCCACACAAGTCACAAATCACATGATAAGAATTAAAAGTATTAACATTCCTCCCTTGCTCAATTTCATGTATAATTGTGTCCATTTGAACTTGTAACATAATTACATCAAATTTTGCCTTTAAGCACTTCAAACCATCTTCAAAAGACATACCTTCAGTAATTTTTTGGTTACCTCTGTTGAAGGAGCTTTGCACTTGGTAACCATCCATTTCCAAACTTCCATTCCTCAAGCATTGTCCTCCAAATTGACCTACCCTCCTCATTACCAAAAATTGCTTTTAAACAACTTAATAGCAAAATTAGCAAGAAGACTAGGTAATAAAACACATACACATATAAAACACTCAAATAACAGAAAATAACATTCACAGTATAACTAATAATATGTCTAAACTAATAAAGTTACTCTTCACACCGATATTGCCAAATCTTCCCCGGCAACGGCGCCAAAAACTTGACGGGTATTTTACATACGTGCAAGCTAAAAAATACCGAATTACACCCGTTCACTGCAAGTATACAGATCAACTAGTAGTTTAGGGTATATATCGGGTCGATCCCACAAGGAAGAGTGAACAATTACCGGTATTACTAAAGCTTCTCTATTATTTAGACTACCAATGAATTATAACAAATTTAACCTACTGAAATTATACAAAATAACAAATAAAAGCTCCTTAGGTTGTGGTATCCCTAACTACTCATGCAAGTGCTATATTTGGATCATTGAGTGCTACATCTAGGCTAATTATGGTGTAATTTCCGTATGCATTTGAATCCTACTTTCGTAGTGAATCAATTATACTTATAACTAATCCATACCTATTCTCATGGTTATGATATTAGCTACAAGTCAATTTCTTCAATGAAATTACATGAAATGAATCATTAAAAACCACATAGATGCACCTCTACTTTCGTGAGTGTACTCCCTATGTTTAACACTTCTTGAACTAGTGTTAAATCTCAATTTTCATTGCAGAAATAACACCTTAAATAATCATAATTAATGGTACCAGATTAATCATGATTTAAAGTGCTAAATAACTTGCTCAAATCATAGCAGTTAAATAGCCAAATGATAAACACTAACAATCATAGAAAGTTCAACCAAACCCAAGGCATAAACTTTAGAGACACATATATAACACAAAATCCAGAACTTGCATATTAACTAAATTTGGAATCAAGTACAAAAGATAAAGAGTTGGAAAGGAATGTAACCCATGTCACTTGAGCTCATCACCTTGCCTTCTTCATCTCCATCTTAATCCTAGTCTAGCAATATACAAGAATGGATGAACTACACTAGCTAAACTATCCTACACAAAGGAAATGGAAGAACTACATTTCTGCACTTCCAGCTCTCTCCCCCGTATGATTTTTTTTGACCTCCCAAATGTCTCTGCATATAAACTGCTCAAGAGCTCCATTTTTCCAAGTCAAATTCCACCTTTTGATTCCCAAATCTCAACTTTGTTAGGATAGTCAATAACAAATGTTTTTGACTTGAAAATAAGCCACCTTGTCTGCCCTTTTGTCTTCTGAAGCATGTGCACCGAATTCTCTTGCAGATTGTAGCTGGAAAGTAGTTTGAACATAAGAGAATTGACTGAGCAAATTGCAGAATTGCGGCCAGAAAACGCGCCTACACAAAACGCGGTTATAAGTCACGTTTTGTGTACTCGCGTATTCACTCTGTCCTTACTTCAACTGCGATTTTCTCTATCATAAAGGCTGAACTGGCTTTTGTGTAAAACACAAAAGTTGTAGCCCTTTGAGTTAGCTTTCGAATGCTTCAAGAATCATCCAAATCTGAGCTTTGTAGCCTGACATATGATCGAAATACTAAACACTGGTCAGAGCCCTGTTTTCCACTTTGGACAGCTGAGTTGAATTTCGGTATTTCAACTTTTGGACTATGAAAACGGCTGAATTGGACTTTGATGTCTTCATACCAAATGTATATCTCTTTCTTAGCTTTAAATTGGTGTAAAGATCACCTCAATCCGATCAGTGTAGCTCCAGATATAGTCAAAATACCAAAACGTGTCAGAGTTGTCAAACCTGACTTTTATTGATTCAAATTGCATTTTTCCTTTTACACTTCATATTTTATTTTCACCACTTTAATCCATCTTCAATCATCCAAATATCTTCTCAATGCACTTCATTTGATGATTGAATCATTAAACCTACAAAATATGAAGTTTTTACCATAAAAATCCATAAAATGCAATGTTTAGCCACTTTAACATAAAATGTAGTTTTTTACCAACACCTTAGTTATTTTAGTTATAAAACTAAATAATTAAACCAAAATTAACTAGTAAAACACACTAAAAAATACGTAAAATATATTCTTATCAAATACCCCCACACTTGAACCATTGCTTGTCCTCAAGCAATAAGAAATACAAACCAACAATGATCAAAATTTGAAAATAAACATATGTAGCATTTCAACTTCATTTCCTCAAAACAAAGTAAATAACCATTATGCAATTATTCAATTAAGTTCAAGTACTCATAATATCAAGTAAAGGAGAGCCAATTATACCGTAATTATAACAAGTTTAATTCAATTTCTCATTCTTACTTAATTTCATACGCAAGTAACTCATATGGTCAATAAAATGCTTTCTAAACTCATGATCATCTTTTTATTCTACTTAAACAGATATTTATTCATATAACGTAGCTAAATATTACTTAAGTTGTGAAAGTGTCTTTTGACGCGAGAATCGACATTTTTAGATGAAGATCACCGGTTACTCAACACTTCACATACTCAAGTTGCTTTGCATACTCTTAATTCAAGTACCGTTTTACGCGAAAGTCGACATTTGTAGATGAAGACTCCCGGTTACTAAGTACAAGAATCATTGGAGTAGAATAGATCTTTTTTTTCTTCTTTTTTTTCATTTATTTATTTTTTTTTTAAGTAAAGATAATAACATTCCCTCGAAAGCATAATCATGAGAAGAGTATTGCAATTATTGACCATATTTATCACTTAACTTATAAAATCCAATAAAGAGAAGAAATTTCATCAAATATGCAAAAAAATATATGCATAATTTTCTCCACTTTAAAAGATATACTTTCCTACAAATGCAAAAATTATAATCACATAATAGTCATTTCCAAATTAAATGAGAAAAGAAGTGCTTAAACCACATATATTTATCTCAAATGTAGAAGGAATTTGAACTACTAATGGTATGGAACTTTGTTACCCCTTTGGATGAAATTTAAAATTTAAAATTTTTGGGGCAAATTTGCAATTTTGGACAAGATGTTAGAAAAATTTTGAATTTTAACACAAGTCCAATATTTGCAACTAATAAGTCAATCACATACAATATATAATCTCAATTCTCCCCCCACACTTAACATGCACATTGTCCTCAATGTGTAAAAAGGAAAATGAAGATAAAGAAAAATAATACTCCCCTATTGTTGTGATTGAATATGAAGCTTCAAGGTATGTTGTTCGCCGGTCTTCATCACTTCATGAGTTCCATTGGATAACCATTAGTGATATAAACCTAAGAATGGAAAATGAGAAACCAAAGTGATAACAAAGGCTTAAGACATCAAAACGGCTATCCGTAACTTCAAGCCCTTGTTTTGGTGATGTACCTATAAAAAATACACAATAAGCAACTCAAGGTACAAGAAAATATATGAGGAAAAGAAGAAAAAGAGAACCAAGGAACTTGCATTTTTTTCTTTCCAAAAAAAAAAAAAATGCTCTGAAAACGTGAGTAGAAACGCGCCTTTAACTCGCGGTTTTGAAGGCGCGTTTCTTCCCAAAAGTTGCAGTACTGAAAACGCGGTTCAATGGCGCGTTTTCATCTTTGATCCAGGCAACAAAACGCGACTTCCTTCAAAACGCGACTTAAAGTCGCGTTTAATGGCGCGTTTTCTGTTCTGCAGGTGCAGAATTGAAAACGCGATTCTGTGAACACGCGACTCAGAGGCGCGTTTTCTTGAGAAACGCGTTTTCTGCTGCGAATTTTAGCAGAAATTCAACTTTTAAAAATTTACAAATAATACCCCAATCACTCAAAATGCATCATAAATCATTTGTTTGTAAAATTTATCAATGTGCACACATGTAAAACATTAAAAACATGCATTTTAGCCCCTTTTAACGGATCAAAAACAACAATTACTCAAATCGAGGGGTTGAGTTCCTTGATCAAATTTCGCCTTTTTCACCTCATTTGGTCACTTTTGCTTCCATTTCCAATACCTATAAATGAAAAATAACAAAATAACTCAAACACATACTTTAAGCATAAAATCACCCCAAAATAACATAAACTTAAACAAACATTGGGTTGCCTCCCAATAAGCGCTTCTTTAAAGTCAATAGCTTGACTATTTCACCTTATTTTTCAAGGAGGCTTAGTTAGCGAATAATCCACCATTTTTGGTCGTGGTGGATCATTAAATGGTGACTTTATAGCAAAAGTCACATGATCTAATGATAGGAGAAATGGAATTGACTTACCTATCCCAAGTGTTTCATAAATATTACCTTGAATATGCACCACTTGAGAACTTACCGACGGGAATGCCATGAGAGTATCTTGGGCAGCAATACCCTTAGAACCTATACTTTCAATGCACTCCTCAAGAGGGGTGAAAAATGAGTCATTAAAACTCACCTCTTGAGGCTCAAAGTTAGTTCCAAAGATATTATCTTGTGAAATGGACATTTGCTCATTGAAACACAATTGAGATTCATCATTTTCATCAACATGCAATCCATTTTCACATACAACATTCCTACCATTCATGCTAGGATCATTTTGCAAATTTTTAGAGGAAATAACTTCACACAATGCATTCAATTTCTCTTGTATTCTACTAAAGTGAGAAGTCAGTTCATCTATTCTTTCTTTAACCCTATCAAAACGGTTGGAAGTTGCATTAGCTAATTTTTCTAAAGCTAACTCCCAAGATGGCTTAGAATCGTTAGCTACCATTTCAATTGCCAACTCCCAAGATGGTTTTGATTCATATTGGACACATTCAGGTTGGTAATCGTACAAATATGAGGAATTATTATAAGTACATTGATTATCCCAACCATACACAGGAGAATTGTTCCAATTAGCACTATATTGATCAAAACAAGGATTGTAATGCTCTAATTCATCATAATAATCCACATTTTGTACTTGTATACATGTATTAGTAGCATGATAATCTCCACACAAGTCACAAATCACATGATAAGAATTAAAAGTATTAACATTCCTCCCTTGCTCAATTTCATGTATAATTGTGTCCATTTGAACTTGTAACATAATTACATCAAATTTTGCCTTTAAGCACTTCAAACCATCTTCAAAAGACATACCTTCAGTAATTTTTTGGTTACCTCTGTTGAAGGAGCTTTGCACTTGGTAACCATCCATTTCCAAACTTCCATTCCTCAAGCATTGTCCTCCAAATTGACCTACCCTCCTCATTACCTAAAATTGCTTTTAAACAACTTAATAGCAAAATTAGTAAGAAGACTAGGTAATAAAACACATACACATATAAAACACTCAAATAACAGAAAATAACATTCACAGTATAACTAATAATATGTCTAAACTAATAAAGTTACTCTTCACACCGATATTGCCAAATCTTCCCCGGCAACGGCGCCAAAAACTTGACGGGTATTTTACATACGTGCAAGCTAAAAAATACCGAATTACACCCGTTCACTGCAAGTATACAGATCAACTAGTAGTTTAGGGTATATATCGAGTCGATCCCACAGGAAGAGTGAACAATTACCGGTATTACTAAAGCTTCTCTATTATTTAGACTATCAATGAATCATTAATAAATTTAACCTACTGAAATTATACAAAATAACAAATGAAAGCTCCTTGGGTTGTGGTATCCCTAACTACTCATGCAAGTGCTATATTTGGATCATTGAGTACTAAATTTAGGTAGTTATGGTGTAATTTCCTTATGCATTTGAATCCTACTTTCGTAGTGAATCAATTATACTTATAACTAATCCATACCTATTCTCATGGTTATGATAATTACATTGGAAAGAATCACTAAAAACCACATAGGTGCACCTCTACTTTCGTGAGTGTACTCCCTATGTTTAGCACTTCTTGAACTAATGTTAAATCTCAATTTTCATTGCAGAAATAACACCTTAGATAATCACAATTAATGGTACCGGATTAATCATGATTTAAAGAGCTAAAGTACTAAATAATTTGCTCAAATAATAGCAGTTAAATAGCCAAATGATAAACACTAACAATCATAGAAAGTTCAACCAAACCCAAGGTATAAACTTTAAAAACACATATTAAACATAAAATCCAGAACTTGCATATTAACTAAATTTGGAATCAAGTACAAAAGATAAAGAGTTGAAAAGGAATGTAACCCATGTCACTTGAGCTCATCACCTTGCCTTCTTCATCTCCATCTTAATCCTAGTCTAGCAATATACAAGAGTGGATGAATTACACTAGCTAAACTATCCTACACTAAGGAAATGGAAGAACTACATTTCTGCACTCTTCAAGCTTCTCCCGTATGATTCTGAATCTCTGGTTGTTCTCTATATAAAACTGATATGAGGCTCCTTTCCACCAGTCCAAATTTGCTGCTATGATTCTTCAAATCTCCTTTTGTTAAGATAGTCAAAAACCATTGTTTTTGACTTGAAAATAAGCCACCTTGTCTGCCCTTTTGTCTTCTGAAGCATGTGCACCGAATTCTCTTGCAGATTGTAGCTGGAAAGTAGTTTGAACATAAGAGAATTGACTGAGCAAATTGCAGAATTGCGGCCAGAAAACGCGCCTACACAAAACGCGGTTATAAGTCACGTTTTGTGTACTCGCGTATTCACTCTGTCCTTACTTCAACTGCGATTTTCTCTATCATAAAGGCTGAACTGGCTTTTGTGTAAAACACAAAAGTTGTAGCCCTTTGAGTTAGCTTTCGAATGCTTCAAGAATCATCCAAATCTGAGCTTTGTAGCCTGACATATGATCGAAATACTAAACACTGGTCAGAGCCCTGTTTTCCACTTTGGACAGCTGAGTTGAATTTCGGTATTTCAACTTTTGGACTATGAAAACGGCTGAATTGGACTTTGATGTCTTCATACCAAATGTAGATCTCTTTCTTAGCTTTAAATTGGTGTAAAGATCACCTCAATCCGATCAGTGTAGCTCCAGATATAGTCAAAATACCAAAACGTGTCAGAGTTGTCAAACCTGACTTTTATTGATTCAAATTGCATTTTTCCTTTTACACTTCATATTTTATTTTCACCACTTTAATCCATCTTCAATCATCCAAATATCTTCTCAATGCACTTCATTTGATGATTGAATCATTAAACCTACAAAATATGAAGTTTTTACCATAAAAATCCATAAAATGCAATGTTTAGCCACTTTAACATAAAATGTAGTTTTTTACCAACACCTTAGTTATTTTAGTTATAAAACTAAATAATTAAACCAAAATTAACTAGTAAAACACACTAAAAAATACGTAAAATATATTCTTATCAGTAACATGCCAATTTAGCAAGATTTTAGTGCAAGAGTAAGGTTAGATGTTCCAAATGTTTATAGAGATAGATAGTCAAGCCGATGTTTTCCGTGATTGGGTGCATAGTTTAGAGTCTTGTTTCAGATGGTATAGCATAAATGAGATCCAAAAAATTTATTTTGCTGAAGCTAATTTGAAGGGAACTACTAGTATGTGATGGATAAAGGAGTAAGCAAATCATAGGAAGTTTCGACTGGGTAATGTTTGAAATTGGGAAGAGATGAAGCAAGCCATGACTTGCCACTTCCTTTCTTCTGATTACAAGCAGTGAGTTCATATTCAATTCATGGAACTACAGCAAGAAAGAATGAAGATTGATGAATACACTAGAGAATTCTATCACCTAGCTATTCGTAGTGACTACAAATGGAATAAAGATATTATGATTGCTTTTTATGAGCATGGGTTGAATCCACAGATTTCTTTGCAACTATCAATTTCTGTGCTTTTTACTTTGAGTGATACCATATGTGTCACTCACCAAATTGAAACTGGCTATTTTCCTAAACTTTCTACATGACCTTCCATATTTAACGATTATCCTAATGATGTATCTAGTGCTAATTTCGACAAAGCAACCACTATGCAAGGCAATTCAAGGTGTGCTAATCATAAGGGTAAGACTCTGATCATTGATGATCATCGAAAAGATGACAAGATGGATGTTTTCATTTTGGGCAACATGTTCATATGAGTTGGCATGCAGCCCTTGAAGAAAAAGAGGAGTCTATTGTTCTTAAAATTGAGAAGGCTAATGAAAATGAACAAGAAATAGGTGATAATCAATAGTCTTGTTTGGTCTTATGCCTTCTTCTCAGTACCCATAAGAGCGATGAGACTAAAGATTGGCAACGAATTAGTATTCTCAACACTAGAGTCTGGTGTAATGAAGCCTTATGCACTATCATTATTAATCCCAAAATTTGCAGTTATGTCATATTTGAGGATGCTATTCACAAGCTTGACTTGACAACTGAGCCTCATCCTAATCCCTACAACCTTGATTAGGTTAATAAGACTAATCTGAAGGTAACTGAGAAGTGTGTGGTGACTTATGCGAGTGGTGGATTGCTAGAGATGTTGACCGTAATGTGCTACTAATGAAAGCTTGTCATCTTTTGTTGAGTTGGCCTTGGCTTTTTGACTGAAAGGTGTAGAATTGTAGGTATACAATACTTATGCCTTTCAACAAGGTGACCTAAATCTACAGTTTATTCCTTTTAAGGAATTGTTGACAATAAAGCTCAAAAGGTCATTCCTTCTGAAACATATCTCTCCAGGAGATGGTGCTCTTAGACCCTATCCTAACTTGTTGGCATTGAGTTCTTTCTAGTAGAAGAGAGATGATGATGCAATCAAAACCCATAACACACAAGCACTAAACCTAGAAGTGGATAGTATCAACGTATGGCAGTGGAAACCTAGACAATCTTGGACAACATAAGAACGTGTAGATTAGGTAGGCAATACCACAATTAAAGTGACTACTTGATTGATAAGTCGATGGTCACCCTAGAAACTACTCTAAGATGCTCAAAAGTAGCTTTCACAAGCCAAAAGAATAATTTCACTCGAGAAACAAGTTGCTGGAAATTTTCTCGAAGTCATCTATTATTGCTTACTTAGGTTCAGCTATATATTAGCCACTTCAAAATCGAGCGAGCTAAATTACACTACTTGATAAACTACCTAACTAACCAACTCAATGAGCTAACTAAGGCCCAACAAGTTGGCTGAATCATTATTCTTGTCAAATTGGGCCAACGACTCAAGAAGCTAAGCAACTTAAATGGATTCAACTTACATGCAAGGCTGGGCCGAATCTATTCCAACATAAATGACACAACTAAGCTGAGAAACTATTCAACATAAATTCAAGTAAACTTGATAAACTAGATCCGCATCAATTGTGAGCCCTTGAAGTGAACTCGTGAACTACAGCTGAATATACATACCCTAGCGATCTGATAGAGCTTAATCAATACAAACCCTAGATTATTCCAAAAAAAAAAAAGCAAGCATGGGACACTTGGTCATCACTTGGACTCCTCTATAAATAGGGTGGCCCTTCACATTTGGATATGGATATGACCCAACACTAGCAAACTACCTTCCATTCCACGACTCTATCTATACCCTATGCAAGGCCTTGGATATTCATTTTGGTACTGAATCATCTCCATTGGCCTTCATTAGCTATCTTGAGACTCCAGATCTTAGGAGCTTCTCAAAATAACTCCCCAATATAGGACTAGGTTTAGGTAGGTATCAGGAGTCCTACTTAAATTTGGTGACTATGAAAATTATTTAGTTGAATTTGAGATAGAAATGTCGCATAGATGAGATGAGAAGAAGATTCGATAAAGATGAAAAGCTGTTTTCCTTCAAAGAGAGAGAATATGACGAGTTGTGAAATCTATAATTGAAAATTTTTTCTTGTTTTAAATGTAACATCTATATTACCCCACTCCAAAGGAAATAAAAATGCAATTGGATTATGTAAAGAGTTAGAGGTGAAGGCCCATTCAGACTAGAGGGTTACACTTCATACTTTCTACTTTGAATGCTTTTATGTATAAATGCCTGGGTTTGAACTTTGAACCTCAACAAATAACCTAAAGAAGGATTTTAAATTCTACCTAGTAGTTTGCTCTTTGATAATTCATTACATGCTATGGAGTTTATAAAACCTAGTTATGTTCTCCTTAGTCCCCTAGATATCTTTCATATAGCTATAGGCATTGAAGCTTTTTGTGACAAACTACAAATTCAACAATATTAACAAACTAAACTAAAAAACATACACACAAATGTTAACATAAATCATTTTAGTAAAATATGAATGATTAATGAAGTATAGGAACAATTTTAGCTATTATCACTTCAATTGAAGCATAATTAGCTTCCACCACGGTCAGACTAAGAAGAATTCATAAATGTGGATAATTTCTATTTACTCTCTACAATACTTTGCAACAACCTCTCAAGATAAATTTTTATGGTACATGAGATTAGGTGTAACTACCCCACCTCCCCCTAGGGCGTACCCAAGGGTTTGGCGGACCACCTGCCCAACTCTCACCAGGACTCACTCACTCACTCTCAAGATTAATCATTCAGGCCTCCAAAATAACATTTAAGTTCTACAATTCAACCAAGATGTAAACTTATTTACAAATCCAAAAGTCAAACATATGATACAACATCAAATGTCAAAATATATCCTATCAACCAAAAGTACAAGTACAAGAGGGTTACACACTCTAGTTCACATTCAATTGCTTCGGACCTCCATTCCTGTAAGGAAAACAAAAACTAAAGGAATGAGTTAAAAGCCCAGTAAGATTCCTAAACAAGCAATCAGGTAGGGAAACCATGGAAATATTACATTTAACAATTTTCATACTTTGCACAGTAATATCCAGTCATTCAAGAAATAAACACTCAATCATTGAAAGGATAAATGCTCACTTGGAGCAATTCATTCAAGTCATTCATTCATTCATTCGCCAACCATTTTCCTTATCCCTCCGATATTAGAAAACGTTTGCAAGTGAAAACTCCTTCAGTGATCTTGTCATTCATTCATTGATATCATTGAATTCACTGGCAAGTTCTCCACCAGACTTTGTGGTAATACTCGAGTATACCAAACATTGTCCCAGGGTCACCAGCTGCTCGACCGAGTCTGCTCCTGACTCGAGTCAACTGGCAACGAAGGGTAAGGGTCCACTTCAGCCAAAAGGCTCACATTCATGCACAAGTAGCACTCAATCATTTGATCATTGAAAATTTCACTTTTATTTAGATCGAGTGCAATAAAGTACACACTCGCCTATCGAAAATTCATTTAACAATCATTGAAAAACATTTAACATTCAAGCAAACATTCACAACAATTCACATAGTCATTGGAAGCACAACATCACCAGTTTAAGCAAAATAATGTCAAAAGTTTCCTTTTGAATTATGCCCTTCATCACCGACACCTAAGAATAACCAAGAAAAAATATTATGGTTCAATCATCCAAAGTTTAGGTGAACCAAAGAAAATCCGAGTAAGTACTAATACAAAGGTGCAAATATGGTTTTGGAGTGAAAAGAGAACATTTACCCAAGGGACATGAGTAACCAAGAATTTCCTCATTCCAATCATAAACCAAGCTCAAAATGGTTTAACAACTGCAACTTAAAGTTGGAAATGAAAGTAAGGACAGTTTTAGGAAAATAGAATTTTTCCAGTTTTGTGCAGTGTTATTTGAAAAATCATATTTCAAGCTTCTTAAGTCCAAAATTTATAAACTTTATACTGTTACAAAATAGATTCAAAGATTTACAATTTCTCAGAAGACACCTTTGCAAGATTCTGTCCACAAGTCAATCAAAATCCAATCTCAAGTGGCTGCTTTATCCAGTAGAAAAACAGAACAGGAATGGAAATTCAGTCAACTTTGGAATATCGTAGATATTCATAAAAATTGAGAAAAATTCTGAAATTTTCACGGTAGAAAGTACTCTAAATCTAATTTCAAACGCAATAAGTAGAATTCAATTTGGATTTTTTTACACCAAGATATGACAGATTTCCCATGACTGCTTAGGGTCTCCTGCAGGAAAAATTTCAGTAGCACTTCCTTTGTGTTTACCAATTTTTCCAGCCATTTCAAGGCTATACTTTCACCACAAGATAGCCCCAATCAAGTTCACAAGATATAAGATACATAGAGTACTTATTTTAACCACAAAACTAGCCATAACCAACATATACCTAAGCTGGAAATTAACCAAACCCTAGCAACAACTTCACCAAACCCTAACAAAACCATGAAATTACCATAAACATGCTTCCTTCAACTTCAATCATAACATATCTTGCATAAATTTCAAGAAACAAGTAAAAAGGGATGTTTTCTAGAAATTTTACCTCAAAACTCCAAGATAACAAGCAACTCAAGAGCTTTCTTCTCCAAGTAACTCCACCAAAAGCTTCCCTCCAACCTTAACTCAAGATTAATCGGTATGGATTAAGGTTGGTCATTGGATTCTTCACAAATCAAGCAAGGAAATCAAGATGAAAATTTGGAAGTTTTTCTCTCTTCTCTCTCTCTTAATTTCGGCCCTCACAAGAGAAAATGAAGGGCTTGTGTTGTGAAATTGCAAGATAAAGACTAAAGGAAAGTCTTGGTCAAAGATTGGCTTGATGGTTGACAAGTGTCACCCAACTATTTTGTCTTTCTTTTCCCTTTCCTTAGTCAATAATGGTGGCTGATTTAAGGGTTAATTTAGGGGAAGTTAAATGAAATAAAAACAAGGAGATTAGGGTAAGAAAGTATTGGTCAAGCGGTGTACTCAACCGGTAACAAACGGTGCACGTTGGTTCAAGCCTATTTCTCTTAACTCCCTTATACTTTTGTTTTAACTTATGATTCACTAACTTATTATTAGCACTTCTAATCACACACTTCCTCTTACCTAATACTCACTCTTATCCATCAAATTTAGTGCACACACCTCACCAATCGATCACACTACCAAAATGCATCAAAACCCTAACTTACTCTAACTTTAAAAGTAAAAGTAACACTCTTGACTCAACTAATGAAATCACCATAAAATTTAGGGCTAGTAAATAGTTAAATAGTAAAAGTAAAGAAATATAGAAGGAAATATAAATTATTTTTTTCAAAAATGGGAGGAAATTCTAAAGAAATTTTCAGGTCCTCACATTAGGGACCTAAGTCACTTACACATGAGGGTTAGTGTTTATATTACATGTTTTCATGTAATTACTTTTTAGTGTTTTAATTAAGAATGTGTGAGTTTTGTAGGGTTTTAGCTAAGTTGCACATTAACTTGGACATGATGAACCAGTTGGAAAACTTTTGATTTGGATGATTGAAATGTCATTTTTGTAAGTTTCAAGAGGTTCATGCTTGATTATAGGAAGAAATGAAGATGTATCCAAATGCAATGTAGTTAAATTGAGAAGAAACTAAGCAGAAACAAGGATGAAGAAAAGCATAAGAAAAGAAGGAGAGAACCCACAACTAGTGCTAATTGTAATAGCATAAATCAATTCCTTGCACAAGTTGTGAACTATTTAAGCACAAGGATGACAAAGGCCTACAACCTGCACCGGCTTTTTGAAAGACAGGGGCAGTGGTTGGAGGCACCGATTGTAGGTTGTCCTAGGGTTTTTTAAAGGTAGTTTTTTTTTTTGCCCATCGAATTTTGTGCCTCATTTTCACTTCCCCATAAATAGAACGTAAAGGGACAAGACTTGGATCATCTTATGATTTTCAAGTAGTTCAGCTTTTGTTTAAAAAATTCTATAAATGTTAGGTCTCTGTACTTTTATCTGCGGAAGCTTTCTTAATAGTAAGTACTCTTAGAACTTGGAACTTGTAGACAAGGTTCAGGAAAAAGGAAAAGGAGCTCTCCTTGGACTTGTGAAATAAGAGATTCTTTACCCTTTTAGTATTTTGGACTTTATGTTTTGTTGCCAAACACCATTCTAAATAAAATAATTATACAACTTGCATTACAAGTCTAACCGTGATAGTTGGATTTAGTTTGAATCAATTACTTGTCTTTGCATTCACTAGCAAAATAGTTCCATGTACCCCTAACAACGCATTTCTTTTGAATAAAACAACAACCGCACAAAATCAAATAACACCGCCCATTTTCTTTTTCCAAAAATGACCTTTTACCATAAGCATCCGTGCATATAAAGCATGGCCCATTGCCCAAAAGCACTAGTACATATCTAGTTAAGAATGAAATGGTAATTAGAAAATATCCCTCTAGAAGACCGAAATTTTGACTCGTTGGTTGGTTGAGGTTGAGAGCTTGGGATACATTTTTAATGCAAAACGATGGATTTAATTTTCTTTTCTTTTTCATTTTTATTTATTGCTGAAAGAAAGAATATCACGATTCTTGCACTTGTCCATGCACTTGTCCATGAACTTGGGAAAATCGCCAATTTAGTCCTCAAACTATTTTACTAAAGCCGATTTGGTCCCTTAACATTTTATCGCATGAATTAAGTCCCTTAACCAAAATTATTGTGCCAATTGAGGACTTATATGGTGTCGCCACCCAAAACACATGTTTCTGTACACAAACCAACGGCGAGGCGGGGGTTTTTTGGAAGTACATAGTAGGATTTGTGACGGCCCCACCTCCCCCTAAGGCGAACCAGAGGGTTCGGCGGGCCGCCTGCCCGGCTCTCGCCGGGACTCAGTCGTTCACTACGGTCCTCAAATGAATTGCAATATAAATCTCAAATATACATCACATGGTCCACAAATATACATCCAAGTCTCCAATAATTACATGTCACAATTGCAGCGGAAACAATTCCCAACTATACATAAAATGATTCCAAATCCAAATTGTACAACATAAAGGCCATCCATTCACGTGAACAAGCACAACAAAACCTGCCTTCGCCTTGAGCCCTGTGGAGGGGAATAAAATATTTTTGGGGTGAGCTAGAAGCTCAGCGAGTAACCAGAAAATCAGTAATCAAATCGGTTTAATAATATTTCTTTTCAGTGATGTCATAAATCACATGATAAGTCCAGAAATGATTACAGCATTTATAAAACATTAAATATGGAGTATCAATAATTCAAGAAACATGTACAATGGAAAGCGATAGTAACATTCATGAAAAGGATACGTTCATTTTTTTATAAATAATCCCTCGTTCATCTTTTTATTCGTTCATCTTTTTTTTTTCCGGACGTTGGCCGGTCTCCACCCATCCGGACGTAGCCGGACTACAAGGTAATACTCGAGAATACCAAATTCACCCAGGGTCACCATATCGCCCGACCGAGTCCGCTTCTGGCTCGAGTCGATCGGTAACGAAGGGCAGTGGTCAGTTCAGCCAAACGGCTTACATTCATGCGCAACTAGCATTTAATCATTAATCATTGAAAATTTCATATTTATTTAGGTCGAGTGCGATAAAGTACACACTCGCCTAGAAAACTTGTTTTAACAATCATTGAAAGCACTTAACACATTATCAATCAATAATAACAAGCCAATAAATCAAGGAATATAGCAAACAAGGAACACTCACATGTAAGCACGCATGATATGCAAGAAAACAGTTCAAAAGTAAATAAGACAAGAAAACAGTTCAAAAGTAACTTTGGAAACAGTTCAAAAGTAAATAATGCAGGAAACAGTTCATAAATAACTTTAGAAATAGTTTGAGGTCACTCACCTCCACGGCTCCGAAACTATCCATCATATTGCATTGCCTTGCTCAACCCAAGTCTTTGATCACAAACTCAATGCAAACAAATCCTTTAAAAGTTCGGACAGCACTTCCCCTAAATTTGCTTACTTTTCCAGCCGTCATGGCTTCATGATTTCCTCATTCCAACCCAAAGGTACACACACAACAAAAAGTTCATCCAATAGCCATTCAGCAAACTCCAAGTAGTACAAAGACAAGTCAATCTAGGGAAAAGTTCGGAAATGAAAGTTAAGCTCAAAACCAGAAAAACAGTTTTGACGTCATTTTGCGGTAATGGCACCAAAGGTACTACGATTGTCGGATGAAGGTACAAGACCCACCGTTTCGAAGATAAGAGATAGGGGTACAATATTGAAGAAGGTCACTCAACCCAGTTTCGAGTGTAACCAGGTCAAAAATGCAAGAAACTATACCAGAATCACAAAAACAGATTCACAGAACGCATTCCAGCGGAAACATCATAACTCAGGCTCTCCAAGTCCAAATCCAGAAATTCCAAAACCAGATAAAAGCTAAGAAACAGGGATACATTTCATCAGAAGACCTCAACAACCAATTCGGAAGCAATTCCAGCGAAAACAACCAATTACAGTCGCAAATCCCAATTTCGGGTAAACCAGAACAGCAATAGTAATTTCGACTTTTCTCACTCTACTCTACTCCGATTGACCTGAAATTTTGTAGATACCTTTAAAATGTCATTCCCTAAAACTTTCATGTTTTAAGTAAAGGCCAATTCGGCCTCTATCTAGGACCTAAAATTTCGGACAGAATGAAGAACCAAGAACCCTAATTTTCCAGATTTCTTCCAAAACAGAATTTACTTGCAATCTTCCACTTTTTCCACCTTCTGGAATCATTAAACATCATTTCCAATCATCATACATAACCACATAATCATACTCATATTAAAACAGAAAAATCCCCAAAAATAATAAAAGTTCATCCATCCAACCACAACTCAAAATATAATCCATCAAACCATCTCTTTAGCCATCACAAGTCTCTAATTTAGCATAATCAAGAACAAAGAAAGGATGGCTAGACATGATACCTTCAAATATCAAGAAAGGTGATGACTTAGGGATTTTTCTTCCAAAACAACTCCACCAAGAGCTTCAATCTTCCTTAGCTAGCAAGTTTTATGGAGTGATTTGCAATTTAATCGGTTGGAACTCAAGATTTGGACAAGAAATTGAAGTGCAAGATGATGGATTTTCTCTCTCTTTTTCTCTCAAAATTTCGTCCAAGACAAGCTAAAATGGAGAGAAATTGGGTCCAAATTGGTTTTAGTAAAGTTAGAAAAGTGTTGGTCAAAAGTCAAGGTCCAATGGTTTTGTGACAAATGGTCCTTTAGGGTTTTAATCTTATCTTTTTGTCTCTCCAATACAAATATCTTAACACATTGTAAAATAATATCACTTAATACAAAATTCCAACAAGTTGTCAAAAATATAATGCATTTACCGCACTTGCGGGTCCCACGTCCAAAATACGCTTTTAATTTCTCAAAAACTAACCGATACTAGAAAAATCATTTTAAAACTATTTTTGCTCATAAACTTTATCTGGGGAATTTTTCTAATAAAGAAAATGTAGAAAAGGCGGGCGATTAAATAAAATAAACCCTAGAAAATTAGAAAATTTTCGGGTTCTCACACTCATACTTTTCGGAGCGTCACAGGATTTCTACGGGAAGCAAGACACCAACCATTTTGCATCCAAATTGGGGGAAACCTTTGAAGCAAAATAGGTGAGCAAAATTAGGGGTTTTTTTCGATGCAAATTGCCACCAATCGAGGGAGATGAGATGAAGAAAATGGAGTGGAATGGAGAAACCGATTTACGGGCAGCAGAGCAGAGCAAGGAAAAGCTCGAGGATGAATATTCCGACGGAATGGCAGCGAGGATTTCCGGTAAGTCTTGGCCTGCTTATAATTATTTGAAGTTAATATTTTTGCTAATAAGTTGAAGTTTGCATCCGATATAAGTTGTTGGTTGTTGAATTATAGTTGGTAGATTTTCCCTTGTTTAATTTCAATGATAGGGTTTTGGTACATATGAGATGTGGGGTATGGCATGGTATGTGTAGTGGCTTCTCTTGTTACTTTAGTTTCGGTGGTCCCTTTGTTGTGAAAAATACACTATGTTGTTGTTCTCGTGCTACTTAATTGGGTTACAGGATAGTGACCAAGCATGTGGATGCCTAATAAAAAAAAATTTCGTCTTTTATGCAAAAAAAAAAAAAAAAAAAACACAGGACATGAGCTGGACTGTTTTACACTAAAAATGTATTATGGTGGGGTATATTTTGGACCACCAGAAGAAAAGTATATAGGGGGTAGTATGGAATCCTTTGAAGGTGTTATTGCAAATGTAGTTAACATGTCACATCTCCATGGCTTTTGCACTTTTGTCGGATGTGAAGAAAATGTTAAATTACTTTATAGAGTTCCTTGTGGAGATTGTACCTTCAAACTTCGCAATATAGAAAGTGAGGATGATGTTATAGACATGGCCTCTATTGGGAAACAAATTGGTATGGTTGAGGTGTATTTGGTGCAAGAATTTCATATTAGATTTATTGATAGTAAAGTGGGCAGCTCTTATGTGGATATTGGAGAGGCTGGTATATCAAATGAAGATGTTGTTTTTGTTGACATCACGTTTGAGGAGTCTACCACATTTGAAGAAACCAAGGTGCCAATTGAATTAATAGAGAAAGAAAATGGCTATGGGGTTGAAGAAGATGCACAATCAGATTCTACAGAAAATGAAAGTTTGGTCGATAGTGATTATGACTTTAGGGATGATGAAGATGATGTCATTTTCAAGAAATATGTTGTCGGTGCTGATAAAGAGCTTGAAAAAGCAAAGGAGACAACAGAAACAGTTGTTGATGAAAGCAAGAATGAATGCAGAAAAAATGAACAAAAAAAACCTGTTGTTGGAGGAGCATTTAGGCAGCAAAATAGGAATGATACAACTGGTGACTTCAAGTTGTACGATGGAGAAAATAATAAAATGCATGAAGAATCAGAGTCAATCAATTCTGAAGAGTTAAATAGCAACAGTGAAGCCTCGGATGAAGATAGTTCAAAGAGGAGAAAGCCAAGGTACGTGAGATTTAGACCTGAGCATGATATGGTGGATCCAAAATTCTTTGTTGAGTTGTTGTTTGATGATAAACGGATATTTAAACGAGCTGTTGATTATTATGGAGTTAAATGGGGTAAACATTGTAGGTGGGGTAAAAATGACACTAGTAGAATGCGGGCTAAATGCAATAGTGCAAATTGTGGCTGGTTCATTTATGCTTCAAAAGAGGTTGATAGTGACACTTTTGTTATTAGAACCATGGGACCATCTTGCAATTCTGGTAGAACTTTTCACCACAAGCGTGCCAATTCGGGTTTCCTAAGTAGACACTATATAGACTTTCTTCGATTAAATAAGAGGGTGACTACCACAGAATTTAAGGAGAATGTGCACTTAGAGCTAAATGTGAATATCACAAGAGACCAAGTGAGTAAGACCTTCATGAAGGCCAAGCTTTTGATCCATGGCAGTTACAAACAACAATACACAAAGCTGTGGGACTACTGCGAAGAGTTGTTAGCTTGTAATCCTGGTTCAACGGTACATATGGAGACAATGGTTGATGATATAAGTGGTAAGGAAAGATTTCAAAGGATACATATGCTTTGAAGCATTGAAAAAAGGCTTCAAACCTGGTTGTCGACAATTGATTGGTTTAGATGGTTGCCACTTGAGGGGTCCACATCCAGGAGTATTGTTGACTGCTGTTGGGATTGATGCCAACGACTGCATCTACCCCATTGCATACGCAGTAGTGAAAATTGAGAATAAGAGCTCATGGAAGTGGTTCATGGAGTTGTTGAAACATGACTTGTGCATTCATGAACAAAAAACATAGACTTTCATCAGTGATAGACAAAAGGTAATTACAATCTTCTTGTTTGTTGGGTTATCTAGGCTGCAATTAATGAAAATATAACACGTCTTTTTTAAAAAAAAATTGACGGTTACACCCTTACCAGGGATTGGGGTCTGCCATTTATGAAGTCACTCCGGGTGTGGAGCATCGCCATTATGTAAGGCATCTATACAATAACATGAAGAAGTCGCATCCAGGTGAATCAATAAAAGCAAGATTTGGGGCTTGTGCAAGATCATTATACATGCGCAAATTTGAGAGTGAGATGGATGCTTTAAAAGAGTGTGACCACAATGCTCATAAGTGGCTGGTGGATAATACAAACCCAACACAATGGTCAAGATCACATTTTAGAGAAACAACTAAGTGTGATATCCTACTAAATAACCTTTGTGAGAGTTTCAATTCTGTGATCTTGGAAGCTAGAGAGAAACCAATCCTGGGTATGTTGGAGACCATTAGAATTTACCTCATGGATAGGATGCAGATAAAAAAGAGAATGGATGAAGAAGAGAACTGATGTAATATGTCCAAAGATTCAAAAAAGCTTGAAAAAGCCAAAATTGATGCTGCCACCAATATTGCTAGACACTCAGACACCAAAAAGATTCGAAGTGCGGCATATCTACGGTGGAACCTATGTTGTTGATGTCGATAGACGCACATGCACGTATAGAAAGTGGGAGCTCATGGGATTGCCCCTGTTGCCATGCAGTTTGCTGTATTCCACTAATAAATGCCACACCAGAGGACTACGTGCACAACTGCTACTCGAGAGAGGCATATTTGGCTGCGTACGAGCTAGCTATTGCTCTATTATCGGGACCTAATGCTTGGAGGGATTCTAGTAAGATCCCGATCCTACCACCAAAGAAGTTGAGACTTCCTGGTAGGCCAAAACAAGCAAGGAGGAGGGAACCAAATGAACCTCGAAAAAGTAATAATGGAGTGACTAAACTGTCAAGAGCGGGAATTACTACACCAAGCTGCTCAAAGTGTCATAAAAAAAAGGGGCATACAGTAAGGAAATGTCCAACTAGTCATCCCGAGGGCCACTCTGATGTTGTAGGGATTGACTTAGACCATAGCCAGGCTGGTATACGTCCTCTTCTACATATTTTTCAACTCTACTATTCTGCCAAAATTCATATAACCTTTGCTGTTTTCACTAACTTTTAAATTTTTTCCATATTAACAATCACAACCAAGGGGTGAACAACCTGTTGCTGGTGAACAACAACTTGGTGAAGGCTGTCAAGTGGACATACAAGCTGTTGTTCATGAAGAAAATGGTTAATAAATTTGATGACATATGGTTAATCATAATTGAGTTATGTTTCATTTAATTTGAGGACATACATAACTTAAATTCAATATTTTTTTCATTTTTTCTTTGTAGTTTCAAGTGCACATTCCACTGAAGTTGTTGAACCAAAGATGAAAATCAAATGCTACTTCTGTCGAGCTCCAGGGCATAACAAAAAGACATGTCCTTCTATACAAGCACAAGGTTGGAGAATAAGGAAGGCAAAAATGGATGCTTATGGTCCGTATGTTGAATTGGTTGGAAAAAAACGAAGAACCAAGCAGAAAGTAGGCTTTTTAGCATCAAAATGAACTTAACATTTGGTTTGCTCCATAAGTCATTCCATTGACTAATACTTGTTGATCATATGCAGGCTCATAGATGTGACGCCCCCACTTCTCCCAAGGGCGAACCCAAGGGTATCCGCGGAACGCCTGCCTAGCTCTCGCCAGGACTCGAGACAAATCAATTCAAACTTAACAATATAAAACAATTTATACCAGTCTAATAAGGAAAAATCGCTTCCATAATCGAATATCCAAGTCTTGTACCACGTGTTCAAAATACATCCGTTATCCAATTCTTACGTCAGGATCCAAAAGATACATCAATTCCCAAATATATACAATAGCCAAAATGTCTAGTCAATTACAATTGAAACCCTAATACAAAAGTACATCCAAAGGGTTCCAACGAGTTTCACTCCATCCATTCCTGTTAAGGAAAACAAATCTACGGGGTGAGCGAAACGCTCGTGAGGCCAAGAAAACACACATGCAAGCACGTTGTTCAAATAACAATCCCAATATTCAAGTAATTTACAATTCGAGCGAGAAAAAAAAATAAACAGAAGCAATTCAAGGATATAGGAGCTCTCAGGAGCTATTTTCCTCTTGCTTCGCCACGGCTCGATCCGATACCCCCTCGTGATGACACTCCGTTATCCTGGTGGGTATTTTATCCGTAGAAACTTCACTTATTACTTCCTCCGACCAACATTCCACCCTCTCGGATCCGAAACCAAACACGCACGAAAAAAAAGGCGATACTCGTCGAGTATGCCACACGAGATCTCAGGAGATCAAGTTTTGATTTTTGAACACGCACGAAAAGGGCAATACTCCACGAGTATGCCGAACAAGATCTCAAAAGATCAAGTTGTGTTTTGTTACTCTCTTGGTTTATCAAGCTTCTCGACCAAGCCCATGCCGGCTCGAGTTGCAAGATTGGTTAAGAGAATTGGGTGTCCCCATAAGTCGAGGAGGTTCACTCCACCCGACAACAAGACACGCACGACATACACGACATGCATGGCAACACGACACGCACACGAAAACGGGTATATTTTAATCGACGAGATTCACTCAATCGACTTTGAAAACCAAGTTAATACAAGTAAAGTGCAAGTAAAGGAGAGCGAGTGCGATAAAGTACACACTCGTCTCATCAAGTGATATTCACGTATATAAGCAGGTAAATCAAGTAAACACGACAAGTCATGCACTTGACACTCACCAATTCAAAAGTAATTGAGCGAGAAAATCTTTAGTTGTCCCCTCCGGGATTCTTTTCAAGACTCGCTTGAGCACCTGAAGCAATTAACAAGTATTTTTCACTCACAATCACGTATTAATCAAGAAAGGAGTTACGCTCATTTGGACTAGTCAATACCTCAAACCAAGAACCTTAGCCACTCAAAATAAAGGTTCAAAAGTGAGGTTTTATTAACACAAGAAAAACTGATTTCCTTCATGAAATCAAGTTTAAAGCGATCAATTATCATCAAGAAGGAGTAACAAGTTTTCAAATTTTCATTTTCTAAGAAATCAGCAAATTTCAGCTTTGCGCGTCAAATTTAGAAAAATCAGATCTTGGACTCAGTAGGTCCAAAATTATAAAACTTGGTACCGTTGGAAACCTCTTAGAAAGTACTAAAAGTTCTTAAAAGACACTTTTCCATGAATCTAAGTGGAAGGTATTCAAAAATGAGCTTGAAGGTACAGGTTCGGCGTACAAGGCAGAATTAAGTTGGATTTCGGCCAACTTTGGAAATTCGGCACGATTCACATGTTGCAAACCGGCCTCTGAAATTTACAGCTCAATTAGTGTTACAAGTGAGGTTTATAAAAAAACAAGCGGATCAAGAATCGGAGTTTCGAGTACCGAGATACGGTAGCTCAAAGTTGAGGAAGATTCAAGACTGAAGAAGAATTTCCAGTTTTGAACCTCCAACACTAGCAATTTAATTCGGTATCGAAACGAACTTGAATTGGTGCCAAAATTGGCAGTATTTTACTCCTATATGCAAGGTATTCCTCTATCAAATTTCAGGGAAAAATACCCTCGGGAAGGTAGTTAATTAGTCAACCAAAGTTCAGGAAAAATTCTAAGGCAATCTGCCTTGTGACTTTCATTTCACAATTTCAAATCGTTTAACCAAGAAAACTATCCGAACATGGTTCATTTGTGAAACAAAGGTCTAAGACACATCCATGATACCTTTGGTAAGTGATGAGCATCAAGAACTTCAATTAATAAAATCATTCCCAAGTTTTGCCCCAAATCAGTCCAAATACTACGTTTTTCCAAAACAGGGCAGTCCTCTTGTTTTAGTCACAACTCAATCAATTTAACTCGGAATGAGGCATGGTTTATGGAGTTAGAAAATACATTCACGGGACTAAAAGTTCACAGAAGGAAATGTTCTGAAATTCGGCAAGCAACCAGCTCAAAATTGAGCCTCAAGCTGCTGCCTCAACAAGCCATTCCAGCAAATCCGAGAGACAGGACAGCTAACTTAAAACATTTGGTTCGGATCACTCACAAATAATCAGAACGTGCATTTTATCTCAAATTAAAGCTAGGAATGTCTAGTTTCAAACGCCACTGACGGCACTTGATTTCGACACCCGAGGACAGAGTTATGGCCAAAATACAACCGCTGGACAGTTTTACCCGAAAATAATTTTCCAGCATGCCTAGTTCATGAATAAATTCATTTGCCCATCCAATCGTTAATGTTTTCCAACGAAAATTTCTACACACATAATATAACATATACACATCAGGATCATGCCAATAAATCACCAAAAATGGGCCTTATCATGGCCGAACAAAACAGGGGCAGATTCGGCAATTTCTGGTCATGACCTCTACTTGAGTTCCCAACAATAACACTCCATAAATTCATCATTATAACCATTAAACTACCATTAAATCCAACATTGATCCTCAAATCAGCAACAACAACCCAAGTGTGGGAATACAAAGAGCCCACTATCACATTTTACATCCATATCAAGCTAACCAAATGCATGCATGAACTTAACAAGGTAAGATAGCTTCCAAACTTCAAGTTTCCAAGAGTGGATCATCACTTACTTTGGGTTGATGTTCAGCAGAATTTTCGGCCCTCTATTACCCCAGAAAAACCGTGATTTCCAGCCCTTGTTTGCAGCTCAAAATGATCCTCAAGTGTCAAGCTAGGTGTGGTGCAAGTTTGGTTGAATTTGGAGATGATTTGGGGTGGTTTTGAGTGAGATTAGTGAGCAGAAATTTTGAAGCAATGGAGTTAGAGAGAGGAGGGTGTTTGGTCGGCTATGAGGAGAGAGAAGATGGAGAGAAATCTGATTTCCTTTAGCTTCCAAGAGAAGGTGAAATAAGTGGTGGAAATTCACCCAAAAGTCAACTCTCATTAGGGGCCGTTTGGTGCGATTACGGCTCGATTTTCTCGCGCGTTTGGTTCACTAATGCACTAAACCTCCAATGCATATATATTCATGTAAATATTATTCACTCTTAATTGTCCCGAAATAAGGGTCTAAAGTCCCTCAAATAAAGTCGCGCGTGTGAAAACGCGTACCGTCAATTTTAACGATATAACGCGAAACTTCCGAGAAATTCTTATAACGATTGTACTACTAACTATCACTTGAGTATTTATTCATAAGATTACCTATTTTAGGACCATAGTACAAGTCTTCAATATTCCAAGCTTATTGTGCTACTACGCGGATAAAATCTCCAAGTACTATTCACTATTTTTACTAAACGTACTCCAGGAAATTAATTTTCAGAACGAGTCACTTTAAAAATATAACGAAGTTATATTTCCATGTATTTAGGTCTAATAAGGCTAGAAAATATTCCTCGTGGCAAAAATTCAATTAAATAGTTTATTAAGCCATAAATTAGGCATAAAATAATAGTTTTTACGAGTCCTCACATCCTCTCCCCCTTAAGAGAATTTCGTCCTCGAAATTCACACTTAGGATAACAGTCATACCCCTTAATAGTTACACTTATCAGGTCAAACAATAACTTACACTCTGCAACCCATTTCACAATTTCTACTGACCCAATTAGTAGTCAAACTTTGATTCTATCTCATGAATCTAGGATTTTGTAAAAGTGTGCGTCGTACTATAGTCACTTAGAACCTTAACTAAACAATAGAAAGCAAAAATCATACCTTCAATGACCTTAACGGGATTGGAAACCTGTTGATAGCCTAATGCATAAACCCTAGCTGGTGCTTTAGATCGACTTCCTCTAGCACTAGACTGCTTTGCAGTTGACTTTTCAAGCCTTTGAGTACTACCTCCTTCATTCGGTATACTTGGACAGTTCGCGATCTGATGCTCAGTGCTGTCACAATACAAACACTTTCCCGATTTCTTCCAGCACTCATTCTCTGTATGGTTAGGCTTGCGACAATAACCACAAATAACTTGAGGAGCCACAGGCTGACCACTTGGAGGAGTCTCCCTCGGTTGATCCCTTCCATTGTGGCCTCCTCTTGATTGAGTCTTTTTTTGTGTACCAGATGTCTCTACTCCTCCCGTTCCTTTTTCCTTTTTAGAAGGTGGGGCACCCTTATCTGCTTGTCCAAGAGGATGACTAGAAGTGCCCCTTTTCTTGGCATGAAAATCCTTAACTTGCAGCCTTGCACTTTCGACTCTCTGCGCCTTCTCTAGGGCTTCAGTGAAAGTAGAGATTTGGGCCGCTGCTAACCCCTCTTGAATCTCCACGTTAAGTCCTTGTACAAATCGCCTTATCCTTCTCCTCTCAGTGGCTACCAATTCTGGGGCGTATCTAGAAAGTCTAGTAAATTTTCCTTCATACTCAGCCACACTAGACGCCCCCTGCTTCACTTTTATGAATTCGTCCTCCCGTTTCTCTTGAACTAAGGGCGGGAGAAACTTCTCATTAAATTCTCCTAAAAGATTTTCCCAAGTCCAAGGGGTTTGTGCTCTTCCCCATTTTCCCCTTATCATATCCCACCAAGCACGTGCTGCACCCTCAAACTGAAAGACAGCAAAAGTTACTCGTCTCTCCTCCGCATAATCTAGGGCTGCGAAAATATTAGTCATTCTTTCTAGCCAATTCTCCGCTACCTCAGGATCAGGCTCACCAATTAACTTAGGTGGGTTGAACTTTAAGAATCTCTCTAAGGCTCTATCCTCCCCTCTATCCTGGCCCCAGGTTGGTTAACTGGCACTGGTTCCTGTCTCTCAGCTAATCGTTCTAGGATGTCAGTCATCCTATTAATGGCAGTAGCCATTTGGTTAACCTCCATATTTTCTTGTCCTTGGGTCGGTCTAGTGGCCGATCCTTGTTCATCCCCTTGAGGTTGGGTTTGTCCAGTCCCTCGCCCACGGCCTCGACCACGGCCTCGACCACGGCCTCGACCCCTTCTTAGCCCTTCCATAACCTAAGTATGCCTAGTGCAAGAAATAAATCAATTACGCGAGAAAATACTTGAAACAAGGACCAATTGCGAAAACATTGAAAATAATAATAATTTACATTCATTAACATGTCAAAATCCATACAATTAGCAAGTCAGGGGAAAATCACAAAAATATAGTACACAGGTGCCACAAAAGTACTTTTACTCACAGAAGACTAAAGTCAAACAAGTGCCCCAAAAGTAGGCCATACAGTCATGCAAAATACAATGGCCTCAACACTTAGCATCACCCCTGACAATTCTAACTATATCAGTCAAAAGGGTCTAGTTTTTTTTTTTCTCGTTCATTTCCCATAATGGAGATCTCAAGTCCAATACAAGAATCCTCCGGGCTCTGACCTTTGCCATCAGAATTTATCTCAAAACCACTTATGATTTTTATTCACGCTATAATATACGAGACTATATCCCTTTCGAAGTCGCAAGTATTCTCTCAGAAAAAGTATTTAGTACTCAAGTACAAGAATCCAGAACTAAGAGAATTTACAACTCAGGCCGTACGCTCCCAAGTGCAAATTAACAAAGTTTAAGATCCCTACCTGACGTACATATCTATCTACCTCAAATAGCATGATAAAGGTTTTACACTTACCACTTTCATAGTTCACAACTTACGCACAAGAAGAATACTTAGTCTTTTATACATATTCACATAATTGGGACCATATCACGTCTTGGCCCAAACTCACTCCGTGCAGAGGCCACGCGAAGTTACTCTGATTTTTTTTTCCTACAAGTAGTCGCTTAACTTTCAAACCAGTCCCACAGTCCGGTATCCTAAACTTTTAAGCCTAGGATACACTACAAAGATCTAAAGCCTAAGCTCTGATACCAACTGTGACGCCCCCACTTCTCCCAAGGGCGAACCCAAGGGTATCCGCGGAACGCCTGCCTAGCTCTCGCCAGGACTCGAGACAAATCAATTCAAACTTAACAATATAAAACAATTTATACCAGTCTAATAAGGAAAAATCGCTTCCATAATCGAATATCCAAGTCTTGTACCACGTGTTCAAAATACATCCGTTATCCAATTCTTACGTCAGGATCCAAAAGATACATCAATTCCCAAATATATACAATAGCCAAAATGTCTAGTCAATTACAATTGAAACCCTAATACAAAAGTACATCCAAAGGGTTCCAACGAGTTTCACTCCATCCATTCCTGTTAAGGAAAACAAATCTACGGGGTGAGCGAAACGCTCGTGAGGCCAAGAAAACACACATGCAAGCACGTTGTTCAAATAACAATCCCAATATTCAAGTAATTTACAATTCGAGCGAGAAAAAAAAAATAAACAGAAGCAATTCAAGGATATAGGAGCTCTCAGGAGCTATTTTCCTCTTGCTTCGCCACGGCTCGATCCGATACCCCCTCGTGATGACACTCCGTTATCCTGGTGGGTATTTTATCCGTAGAAACTTCACTTATTACTTCCTCCGACCAACATTCCACCCTCTCGGATCCGAAACCAAACACGCACGAAAAAAAAGGCGATACTCGTCGAGTATGCCACACGAGATCTCAGGAGATCAAGTTTTGATTTTTGAACACGCACGAAAAGGGCAATACTCCACGAGTATGCCGAACAAGATCTCAAAAGATCAAGTTGTGTTTTGTTACTCTCTTGGTTTATCAAGCTTCTCGACCAAGCCCATGCCGGCTCGAGTTGCAAGATTGGTTAAGAGAATTGGGCGTCCCCATAAGTCGAGGAGGTTCACTCCACCCGACAACAAGACACGCACGACATACACGACATGCATGGCAACACGACACGCACACGAAAACGGGTATATTTTAATCGACGAGATTCACTCAATCGACTTTGAAAACCAAGTTAATACAAGTAAAGTGCAAGTAAAGGAGAGCGAGTGCGATAAAGTACACACTCGTCTCATCAAGTGATATTCACGTATATAAGAAGGTAAATCAAGTAAACACGACAAGTCATGCACTTGACACTCACCAATTCAAAAGTAATTGAGCGAGAAAATCTTTAGTTGTCCCCTCCGGGATTCTTTTCAAGACTCGCTTGAGCACCTGAAGCAATTAACAAGTATTTTTCACTCACAATCACGTATTAATCAAGAAAGGAGTTACGCTCATTTGGACTAGTCAATACCTCAAACCAAGAACCTTAGCCACTCAAAATAAAGGTTCAAAAGTGAGGTTTTATTAACACAAGAAAAACTGATTTCCTTCATGAAATCAAGTTTAAAGCGATCAATTATCATCAAGAAGGAGTAACAAGTTTTCAAATTTTCATTTTCTAAGAAATCAGCAAATTTCAGCTTTGCGCGTCAAATTTAGAAAAATCAGATCTTGCACTCAGTAGGTCCAAAATTATAAAACTTGGTACCGTTGGAAACCTCTTAGAAAGTACTACAAGTTCTTAAAAGACACTTTTCCATGAATCTAAGTGGAAGGTATTCAAAAATGAGCTTGAAAGGTACAGGTTCGGCGTACAAGCAGAATTAAGTTGGATTTCGCCAACTTTGGAAATTCGGCACGATTCACATGTTGCAAAAGGCCTCTGAAATTTACAGCTCAATTAGTGTTACAAGTGAGGTTTAGGGCAAAAACAAGCGGATCAAGAATCGGAGTTTCGAGTACCGAGATACGGTAGCTCAAAGTTAGGAAGATTCAAGACTGAAGAACAATTTCCAGATTTGAGTTTTCCAAACACTAGCAACCTTAATTAAGTATCAAAACGAACTTGAATTGGTATAAAATTTGGCATATTTTACTCCTATATGAAAGGCATTCCTCTATCAAATTTCAGGGAAAAATACCTTCGGGAAGGTAGTTAATTAGTCAACCAAAGTTCAGGAAAAATTCTAAGGCAATCTGCCTTGTGACTTTCATTTCACAATTTCAAATCGTTTAACCAAGAAAACTATCCGAACATGGTTCATTTGTGAAACAAAGGTCTAAGACACATCCATGATACCTTTGGTAAGTGATGAGCATCAAGAACTTCAATTAATAAAATCATTCCCAAGTTTTGCCCCAAATCAGTCCAAATACTACGTTTTTCCAAAACAGGGCAGTCCTCTTGTTTTAGTCACAACTCAATCAATTTAACTCGGAATGAGGCATGGTTTATGGCGTTAGAAAATACATTCACGGGACTAAAAGTTCACAGAAGGAAATGTTCTGAAATTCGGCAAGCAACCAGCTCAAAATTGAGCCTCAAGCTGCTGCCTCAACAAGCCATTCCAGCAAATCCGAGAGACAGGACAGCTAACTTAAAACGTTTGGTTCGGATCACTCACAAATAATCAGAACGTGCATTTTATCTCAAATTAAAGCTAGGAATGTCTAGTTTCAAACGCCACCGACGGCACTTGATTTCGACACCCGAGGACAGAGTTATGGCCAAAATACAACCACTGGACAGTTTTACCCGAAAATAATTTTCCAGCATGCCTAGTTCATGAATAAATTCATTTGCCCATCCAATCGTTAATGTTTTCCAACGAAAATTTCTACACACATAATATAACATATACACATCAGGATTATGCCAATAAATCACCAAAAATGGGCCTTATCATGGCCGAACAAAACAGGGGCAGATTCGGCAATTTCTGGTCATGACCTCTACTTGAGTTCCCAACAATAACACTCCATAAATTCATCATTATAACCATTAAACTACCATTAAATCCAACATTGATCCTCAAATCAGCAACAACAACCCAAGTGTGGGAATACAAAGAGCCCACTATCACATTTTACATCCATATCAAGCTAACCAAATGCATGCATGAACTTAACAAGGTAAGATAGCTTCCAAACTTCAAGTTTCCAAGAGTGGATCATCACTTACTTTGGGTTGATGTTCAGCAGAATTTTCGGCCCTCTATTACCCCAGAAAAACCGTGATTTCCAGCCCTTGTTTGCAGCTCAAAATGATCCTCAAGTGTCAAGCTAGGTGTGGTGCAAGTTTGGTTGAATTTGGAGATGATTTGGGGTGGTTTTGAGTGAGATTAGTGAGCAGAAATTTTGAAGCAATGGAGTTAGAGAGAGGAGGGTGTTTGGTCGGCTATGAGGAGAGAGAAGATGGAGAGAAATCTGATTTCCTTTAGCTTCCAAGAGAAGGTGAAATAAGTGGTGGAAATTCACCCAAAAGTCAACTCTCATTAGGGGCCGTTTGGTGCGATTACGGCTCGATTTTCTCGCGCGTTTGGTTCACTAATGCACTAAACCTCCAATGCATATATATTCATGTAAATATTAGTCACTCTTAATTGTCCCGAAATAAGGGTCTAAAGTCCCTCAAATAAAGTCGCGCGTGTGAAAACGCGTACCGTCAATTTTAACGATATAACGCGAAACTTTCGAGAAATTCTTATAACGATTGTACTACTAACTATCACTTGAGTATTTATTCATAAGATTACCTATTTTAGGACCATAGTACAAGTCTTCAATATTCCAAGCTTATTGTGCTACTACGCGGATAAAATCTCCAAGTACTATTCACTATTTTTACTAAACGTACTCCAGGAAATTAATTTTCAGAACGAGTCACTTTAAAAATATAACGAAGTTATATTTCCATGTATTTAGGTCTAATAAGGCTAGAAAATATTCCTCGTGGCAAAAATTCAATTAAATAGTTTATTAAGCCATAAATTAGGCATAAAATAATAGTTTTTACGAGTCCTCACAATAGACTTATAGATGAACCGGATGATGCCAATCAACCAGGAATAACACAACTTGACTAGCCATGCACGTGCGATGAAGAAGCTCCTCTTAGTTTCACTATTGCTGGACCTATCTCTAAAAGAATAAAATTGTAACTTGTTACTGTCCGTTGTCCAAAATGATAGAGCATGACTGAATTTTGTGGTGCTGTTGTTCTTTGGTTCAACCCACATTTTGTATAGCTTTTGTTAGCATGGTTGAACCCAGAATTGTGTTTAGCTTTTGTTAAGTTACAATTGACTTCTTCAGTGAACGAGTGCTTTTGTTACTAGCTGGAAATGTAGCTAACCACATGTATTCATGATTTTGGTTTTATATATTGTGTATGTATTAAAATGGTTGTTTGGTTGGCAGGTGAGATTGTTCATTTTTAAGGCGAAACTCTTTCGAAATTTTTTCAAATTTTAACACAATATAATGTTATGATATCCAATCTAGCCTTATATACCATATAAATTATCATGTCCAACAACAAGAATAAACAAAGACATCTTTACAAACGAGAACATTACATTACATACCAACTTGGCCTTGCACAAGTTTGTACCTACACAAATTTGTAGCAACATGCCTAATCAGTTTAAACCTACTAAAGGCTATTTTTTTCCAGCAACTACACTATTTTTAATGCAACATTTTGAGTCCTAGTTCCACAGGCTTTCTTCTTGCATTGTGAACCCATACTGCCATTAATAAGATGCAATCTCCTACCAGTACCAACATCAACATCTGGGCTTTTTCTCAATTTTTGAATTTTTATCCTCATTTCCTTGTTGTCTCCTTCGGCTTTCCTTAGTTCCCTTAACAATTTTGAAATCGTATTCTTTGTATACTCTGACAAGGGCGGATCGTACCATAAAAAAAAATTTCAACAATGAGATGTCTGCATTCAAAATTAATCCGTCATTAGTAATAAAACTTAAATAAATATACCCCAACCACTACGAAGATTATTAAAATTTAAGCATTTGGCTGGTCTCATTACACCGTAATTTCTACATCCACGGAACCTTCTTGACGGATTTGCTGCAGTCCAAGAAGACACTATTCCGCAGGATTCTTGGCAATGGCACTTCACAATTTCCTCTCCATTGTAGTATTCAGCTTTTCCTAGGCTAGATCCTCCAAAATGTGAACTTCCATATGCCTCCTTCCTTGAAGACCGATTTGTAGCTGAGCTAGATGATCATGCGTCCAAATTTCTCCATCTGTTATGCACTTCATTCTGTGTACTTGAAGACATTTTAGTTGTAACCTTGAATTGGGAATAGGTGGAAGAACCCTAATATCTTCCTCTAGCTTCTCGCCAAAGGTTTCCCCCAATTTGGATGCAAAATGTTTAGTGTCTTGCTTCCCGTAGAAATCCTACTGAATACTTCCAAAAAAGCCCCTGCCTTGCCGTTGGTTTGTGTACAGAAACATGTGTTTTGGGTGGCGACACCATATAGGTCCTCAATTGGCACAATAATTTTAGTTAAGGGACTTAATTTATGCGATAAAATTTTAAGGGACCAAATCAGCTTTAGTAAAATAGTTTGAGAACTAAATTGACGATTTTCCCCCATGAACTTTTCAACATTCTTGTTTTAGAAAGAAAATGAGGTGAACTTGATTGAACAATTATTTAGTACAACTAATACATTATTATGGCTTCTTGAGAAATACCTTTTAAACTTGTTAAAAGAACTTAATATTAATTAATAGCTTTTTTTTTTTCCTTACAAGGGAATTGTGAAGTCAATCAGCTGAATTCAAAATTACCCGAGTAATGCCTCTACCGGTCGAACAACGTATCTTTCATGGCTTTAACATTTTATTCATCATAGATCTAGCATATGTTAATTTATTAATGTATTCATTTGTGTTTGAAGTTTATCGTGATAGTATATGAGAAATAGCTTGTTAGATACCCCTGCTAAGTTGGCGGTTTACCAACAATCAAATTTACAAGACAAAACAAGAAGCAAAAGAGAGAAAAGGAAAGAACTAGAAAACCGAAAACCCAAAGAATACAAGATCTTGAGTTTATTCTGATCGGTTCGAGGGGTTATAGTCTACCAGGAGATGTTTAATTTCTATGCTTGCTCGGCAAGTTCTTTGCAAGCATCAGATTTTTATTTACATGGGTGAAAAGTATGCATACAGTCAAACACATACTAAATTCACAAACGAGAGAAGAGAGAGAGAGAGCACATGAGTAAAATTGTGCTTACAAAAATAAGTGTCAAGTGCTTACATGTTTTTTTTTTTTTAATGTTTGGGATGTAATACTAGTTAAAAATAAAAAAGAACTTGCCAGACAAACTTAAATAACTTACCCAACCCTTCATAGGTGATTTCATACTTGAAAGTTTCACAAGAAGTTTGCGAAACTGGAGAACTACTGAGCTAGGAAGACTATCATAAGACAGAAAAAGGAAAACAAGAATGTGCTACATTACAAGAGATACAGAGCTACATGCCCAGGTAAAACAACTAAGAAGCGAAGCGGAAACAATATTAATTTTGCCCAAGGGCTGGCAAAGCCCTTGGGCAAAGGATTTGGAGGTGAGGAAGGAGTATTGATTTTCAGTACCAAGTATTCCATCAATACTGATGCTAAATACAGCTACCTCTTACGGGAAAAATTGTTAACAAATCCGGCATTCTCCAATAAGCTGAGCAGAATTCCAATCATCGCAAAATTACTATCTTCTCAGACCCCATCTTTACGTTAAGCTACACTGGGGTCAAAGCCAATGGGTTTCATATCAGACGGGGACAGGCTCTCTTAGCTACGACCATCCAGGGGTAAAATAGCAAGCCTTCATTGGTCTGAATGACGCCCTCTTGTTAGAGCATTAGGTGGCCAACTCAAGACAATGGAAACTGGAATCTCAGCCCACTGTCTCTACCCACAATTATCTGCAACCATACAAAATTAAAATAAAGCATTCCAGACGGCTTCTTCTCCCTCACCACACCTTTCATGTACAAATCTGATTTTCTCTACTGATTTGCAAATTCCACTGCAGCTCCAATCAAATGAAGCAACACATACATTTCCAGCCTGCGCCTTCCATTCACATTCTGCAAGACAACAATGAAGTAAAGAGATGAAAGTGATGGTGAAATAATACTTCAATGAATAACATGTTCTGTACTAAGTACATATCTGCCTATTATTATAGCATCACATATGAAGATGTAAGCTAGTGGTTCATATAACTCCCTGACGCTGACCATATTTTGTGGAAACAAAATTCAAGAGGTGATTGCTGGATAAATATATTAGGAGGAAATGCTAAACATAGTTACGCCAATGCATGAACTGGCCATGATTTCAGGTCCCATTAGGTGATTGTAGGGAATTTAAGCAGAATAGAAGTGAAAATAGTACTTTCCAACCATTAGTTGCCTTTTTTTTCAGTAAGTGCGAATCATTTTGAAAACAAACAAAAAAAATAAATCTCATCATGAATGAGAAAGTCAAAACTAGAGAAACAACAGGCTGGTCTACCACCAAAAAGCATCAAGCTCAATGTCAATGAAAAGAGAGAGTGGAATTCCTCGTTTTGTCAACAGACAAATAGGACTAAAAGCAAGAACTATTTTTTGTACAAAAAGAAGTCTTCCCATAACCTTAAGTTCATGGTTCACTCTCTGCTTCCAGATACCATCTTGATCTTTCAGAAAAACCGCATAAAATTAGGAACAACCATTTTTCTCGAGCTTGATTGCTTTCCTTCTAATAGGGGTAACAGTCTAGAGAGAAAACAAAAGGCTACAAAATTAAGGCCTTAATCTGTCTCATGCTGCAGCCCTGCTTTTTGCAGCTTAAGTTGTTATTTTTGCAGCCTCTCTCATATAATATATCCATCCATAATTACCAGTCCATGTCTAACCCCTCACTAACTCATGGTAGATTTTCTTCACCATAGAAAATATGCAATAAAAAGCAGAAAAGCTTTAATCATACCAACCAAGGAGAATACCTGGTGGGGTTGCACAGCACATGCTGCGCTCATCAATGTGCTCAACTTCAAGACCTATAAACCACGAACCTAGTGATACATCTTCATTTGCATACTTGTGCAATATCGGCCTGTAATTACAGTTATTAGAGAAACAGAATACTGAAAGTCTAACAAGAAATCAGAACAGGACATGCAAAATATGAAACTGTCAAACAAGTGTTGCACAATATTTTCCATTTTACTGTTGGCCCTTTACTAAAGAGGATTTGCAATCAGTTTCAGTTTCAAATTTCATTCAACTGAGACATCCAAAAACTTAAGAATTAGGTCCATCATCAACTTTGATCAAACTTTCAAAGCCTCAATTCACTATTCTTCTGGTGAACAGAATTTTATTTCCATTTACAAGTCACTAAAAAGAAAATAACAGGAATAGTTCAATCCGGAAATAAGTAAATCTTACTGGTTAATTGAGATGTAAGTAGCTAAATCCTTTGAAATCGCATAAATCTGCCCAGTTGCATGTCTAAAATACTTGTTTCCTTCTTCTCCAAATTTCCAGTACTCCGGCTCATGGTATTTGACATTCCTAGACAACAGATATTCATAGCACATAAGAAACTATTACCAGAAGCAGTAGAACAGAAACCCCCCCCCCCCCCAACCCCCAAAAAAAAACCCAAAAAAAGAAAACAAAAAAAGGGAGCATAATGTGAATGGAGTAAAAAAATAAACACATAAAAAGAATCATTGTAGAAAGCTTCATTATTACTTTGAAGAAAGAACAGGCCCAGATTTCATACATCCAATGTAAATTCTTGGTTTTGATCTATGACGCGCAAGAGTTGCACCTAGCACACCTGAAAGAGACAACATTGCTGACTAATGAGTTACATCATCGTAAACAGAGAGATCCTTAATCTGTATAAAATGAAAGGAGAGTAAGCCAGAAAGTACCCAGATTCACATGTACATCATCATCAACCTTGACATAGAAATCAGCATCCCACTTTGCTACAGCAGTGGAGAAGAAAATTTTTGTTTTAGCTGATAATTCATGGTATCCTTCTACATGCTCCTGCAAGAGATTGAGACTTGAGCACTAATAAAAAGGTGCTTACATGCGAAGGGTTGGACCGACAAAAGGGCAATGGCAGTAAATTCTTTTATCTTTATCCTGTTCAAACTGGACGAAGGGATTATATATTACCAGCCTGAGGAAATCCTTGTGTTGAGCTTCTTCAGAATCAATAGCTCGGTCCAGTATGCTGTTAGATGTTGCACTGGATTAATCAACATAGACAACTATCAGCTCAACTTTGTTTTCCAGTTTTACCTATAACAGCAATAGTGTCTGAAACGATATGCACAACCAGTATGTTCCATGCATCTATTTGAAGATGAGAAGAGAAGCTATGCAGCTATGCTAAGTTCTTGTAACAAGCGAGAAACCATAAAGACACTAAATTCTCAAATTAACATCAAGGAATGGTTCTGATGCCCGTTATGCTTACATTAATACGGCCATGTCTAGGGGGGGTAATTTGTCATGCCATTTAATTTTGTGGGGTATCAGTAACTGTTTGGACGTCAAAAATCTTAACCCTAGATCTGCCTCTTTAATTTGATTGCTTGTGATGGCACGAGTTATTTAGCTCATTCCTGTTAGTGTCTGTAAACATTACAGTATTGATTGGAAAACTTACCAAAGCAAACACTACTTGACCTACGTACAACCTTCCCCTTCCATTTACAATTCACACACCCTTACTCCATGTACAATAGTCTAGCTCAAAAACCAATAAATTACCATATTCACTTGATTCCCTGTTCATCTTCAAATATCAGGTAATGCACATGATGCCTTCAAACACTGATTTAACTTGCAGCTAACCAAAATTGTAAAGTTCATCCATCAAAGCAGACAATAAACTAAAATGTGGTCTATCTTTGGCTTCTTGATATTAACAATATATGAAACTCCACTCCTTAAGTATCTTCTCTGGCATACCAATAAACTAGAGATTTTTTTCCCAAAAAAAAAAAAAAAGATTCTTGCTTATGATGGCCTGCCCTAAATTTCAATCAAATTCAGGGCATCTAAAAACCTAACAAAGCCGTTTCTGTAACTAAACACTAGAAAATGCAGAGCACCGGCTAAAAAGCTCATGAGTTTTCACCAAATTAGGCTCAATAAATATCATTTTATATTCTAAAAGTAGCTTCTAGCTATGCTGAAGCAAACACTTTTTCACAAAGCTTATCAGTTTCCCCATTTAGAAGTTGTTGATGACCACGATAAAGAAAACGAAGCATGCTGGGTTCACGAGCTAAAAATGCTAGCATAGTACTGAAGGCAAACAAGAAAATGCTATTGGTTTCTAGCTTTAATCAAATTTTGGGAATTAGTGCACGCTGAAGAACTGGTACTCCAACAGCCATCCTACATAGACTAGAATAGCCCAGGTATAAATACCACAAAGGGACCCTACATGGGTTCCTAGGACTTAAAACGGAGTGTCTCTTTATGACCACCAAAAAATATATTTCTGCTTATATTTGACAATACACGAAAAATGAAAGAGAACAAATGTCAATCGTCCTGAACTCCTACCAGCATGTTACTCTTACAAGAGAAAAGAAACTTAAGATTATTACAAGTCATGTATTCACCATGAGCCAACCCAATATGATATTTCCAGTGAAGCTTCTAAAATCAGATAGACTCGTGCCAAAATCCATTTCTAGAAGCCCGTGATAGTTGTAATGGGATTTTCCTAATAAGCATAAGCCAACTCAATTCAATAATCCTCATGATGTTTTTTCACGATCAAAAACTCCAAAATCTTAAGTCACTTATGTGTCCGTGAAAAGTGCAACAACTGATTTTCACCTAACAACCCCAGAAGGCACATCAGAAAACCCTCCCCTCCTACTAGATCAGAGAAATTGTAAGACAATACTCTTACATCTATTCAAACAGGGAAGCATGTTTTACAACAATACACTAGCACACACTGAAAGAACTAACTTTCGGTCATTGTGGCATTATCATGATCAGGAATTAGTTATTGTAGACAATAATTCATTTGCAAGAAGCTTGCTATTTGCATATTGAGATATATGCTTCAAAAGTCTCCTTAAAAAGAAAACATAGCTTAACCACCATCTAGTTTGTTATCATTCTGTGTTATCATTCTGAATACCCTTTAAATTCAAGTGCTGTTGCTTGGAAAACAAGACAAGCTTTCTCTGTATTTTGGGTTTATGATAAAACCAATAATTGGAGAAATCTGAATAAAGAACCATAAGGAGACTGTAAGCAATTCCTTGCTTACGAGTTGCCATATGTGGACCAAACACATAATTTGTTATGAACAAAAGTGGGGTTAAAATTATGATTTAGTGATCTGTTGATATACATCCTACACGGGGCTGTTAACTCTATTGGCAAGCCACACAAAAAAGACCTAGAGGAGCGCAACAGAATAGTTGCTGCTAATAAATTTGACCTTTTGCACAATTGATGTGAAAATAAGTCTTAATTTTCACAAATATGATCAAACATTTCTAGGGATGGAACAGCATCTTGGACTGGCACTTTGACATACGCAACTCTTTAAAGAAAAAATTCCTCAACAATTAAGCTTTTGAAGTGAACGAAGTTGCAGATTACCTATGGCCAATCATAAAACGGACAACAATCCCCTTCTCTTCCTCCAGTTTGACAAGCTTTTCACCTAATGTAATGACAAGAAAAGAAAAAATCTTTATATCTGAAAAGTCTGCAGCGTCTTGAGATCCATAAGGATGTGAAGAATGAATTTTAATTACCTTGAGGCATCCATGTCTCTCTAACTGAATCACGCCTTTTCCTGCTACTAAAAGCAGTATTGATTCCAATAACTATGAACGCCTTCTTTCTTGGAGCCCCTTCTTTGGAAGATGCAGATGAACTCCTATCAGGTTTCCCCATTTCCTTGCTACTCCTACTGGCCGCCAACTCCATCTGAAGCATCGAAATCGACTTGTCCAATGTCCTAGTAAAATAACATTAGCAATCTACTCAATATAAAAGTTCCACTAAAAAGACAAAGAACAAGAAAAAAGAGGAACAAAAATAATGAAAATTAACTTACTGAATTGCTTCATGGGTTTTATAAACCTCATCCATCACATCCTTATCCTGTTCTCCTGATTTCTAATTCAACCAAAAATCGTATTCTGAATATAGATAAGCATCAAAAGATCTGTACTTTTTTCACAATTCTAACTGCCCCATTAAAATTGAGCAATTGTGAAAAATAAACTCACAAAACAGAAAACAAAACTTTTTAAACTGGAATTGAACTAAACTGACCTTCTTGGTTGTACAGTCCTCAGAGATGATCTGAAGCTCTTGCTCCCGTCTGTGCTGAGATATCAGCTGACCGCCAGATTCTGGTGGGACCCAAAATCTGCAAAACCCAGATCAATTGAAACACCAAAAAAAAAAAACTAAACTAAATCAAAATCCAATTTTCCAAATTGATAAAAAGGCCGCTGACCTGTTAGTAAAGAGCATGCCAATAAAGAAGAAGGAAATAGAGAAAATAGGAATCCATTTCACAGACACTTTTCCACTGCTTCTGCTCTTCATATTTTTCTCTATCTATTACTATTACAGAAACAGTGGCAGTGCCAAATTCCCCACAGAGTCAAGCCAAGATCAAATTTTGATCAAGTGGGTTCCAATTATTTGCGTATTTTTCCTGGGTCGGGACGTGAAAGATGGCGCTGATGGAGCTGAAGGCCTTAAAGGAAGGGGAATATGGGAAAATACTCTATTTTGATTGAAGAATTGATGGAAGATGGGAATAATTTGAAATATTCAAAGAATGTGGGTGGGATACATCGGTCATATTCTAAAAAGTCATAACTCGGAGACGGCGTGGCCGTCAGCAGGCGTCAACAGCTGAGCTGCCTGGCAAATGCCGAACTTTTATTGTTAGTACTTTTTTTTATTGTGCTTTTGGTTCTCTCCTTTTTTTAGATGGTATCAATTTGGTCCTCTCACAATTGAGTTGAATCAGGGTATAAACTAGTCTAATTAAGGTGAATACCTTATTGTTTAAGCAAGTTTGATTATTTTGATGAATTTGAGTTGCTATTCAAATTTAACTTATTTACTTACCTAATCGAGTTCAAATAAGTTTTTACCAAATTGAACTGAGGTTGAATTTTTAATTTATAAATTCTAATTTATGCTAAATTAGCTAAACTCGAACTGAATTTAAAAGTTTATCAAATATAAAATACTATTCAAATTTATTTTGCTTAGTTCACAAAACAAGTTCAAACGAATTCGTACTTAGTCGCAAATCGAGTAGTTTAATGGGTCTTTCAATCCTAAGTTGAACCTTGAGTTATTGAATTTTTTGAATGGGATATGAATGGCAAAAGCTTTTCTCTTTTGACGTCTAGAACTTTTGAAAAGGCTATATGGACCTTTAAGCATGCTTAGTCTTTATTTTTGGACTTAATTAATTATATTAAATTAAAAGAATTAGTCATAGTTGTTTAATCCACATATACGCGAAGATGCCTAATGCAAAATTATGTTACCTTTTTTTCTAGATCACATTTAATTATCTTTTTTTAGGACAAATTTTTATTTTTAATACAATATCCATTAGTATTTGGACTTGTCACATAATCTCCTCCTTAATGATATTATAACTATGTAATTTGGTAGAGCTCTTTCTGAGCATTAATAGATTCATTCTTTTTGTTATGTTGTTAATTTAAAAGATCAAGTTGGGTGTAGTGTAAGAAATTTGGAAACAAGACTAAGAAAGAAGAAAAAAAACACAAATATATTAATTGTTACAATCATCAATGTTTCCCCTAAAAGCAATCTTAGCAATTTGGGATCAAATAAGTCCTTACTTCTCCATCCTAAGTTCAAACTTTTGTTGCATTGAAAACTTGTACCTTTAGAATAAATAATTAAATAAGGTATGAATTTGAAAATTTAGCATTTTTAATATTTTTTAATTATATATACCATGAGTAATTTTGTCAACTAACATAGTTCAAATTGGTTAAAAAAATAAAATATTCAAATAATATTCAGTTAAAATTCAAAAGCAATTTGTCAAATCTATTGAATTTACAAAGTTTAAATTGCTGAGGTAATAATACCACCAAATGAAACCTTTGGGGAACATAATAGGATAATGCAAAACCGATGGACTCAAATGGAGATTGGCCCATTTAGTTCATTTGTCTTTTTACATATTAGATTTATTAGATACATCGAAGGTTGCAAATGGCGTGGATGCATGTCCACGGCCACAACGTTGGAGCCGCTGATCGGTAGCATTCGGCTTTTTCCTGAAAACCGGATTAGATGTCGTGTGGAACTTCTTGGTATTTGCGTAGAAAGTCCGCTGTCTTAGACATAATTTTAGAAATGCAAAAGGCGTGGGACAGTTTGGACCGTTTGGTTTCCGTTGTTTGAAATGAGCTAGGAGGATAACACCGCACAATGTGCGGTGTGATTTTCAATATTGCCTATAAATGCTCAATTATTCAAATTTAGATATTAAATATGAAAAGTTACATAAAAATGCATCAATATCTTTGCAGTTATGTTTTTGTAATTTTATTAAATAGTAAAAATAAGCTACAGTTTTAGCTTTTTGTAGTTTTAGAAGTTTTTTTTCATAAAAGGAACTTTAAAATAATATACAATCATACAAAATGAGAATAAAATCCCCAAACAGTCATCTTGCAACTAAAAGATGGTGGGGCATAACATCATAATAAAAGATATCCTATTGTTAGCATCCTATACATTAGCTAAACAATCTACCATCTGATTTGCTTCACTGCTTACATGCTTTGATCAAGACTTGCTGCCAAAATACGATAAGATACCTACAATCAGTTATAACCATAGCACATTGTAAATAGCAGTATCATATTGGTTTAAAAGATTAAAAATATTAATAGCATCAACTTCCAATTCCAGTTTGTAGCAATAATGATCTATGAAGATTAGAAGCTATTCCCGATCTTTTACTGATCCGATGGTCCAAAATCCATATCAATTCCTTACAACTACAGCAACTCCAAAATTGCCTTTTGAAACCCTACCAGTGATAAGTTTTCAAAAGCCATCCTTAGGACGAGTCTCTATAGAATCATAACTTCATATTTTTCCCTAGCCATGGTCTGTTTGGGTTCTGAAAAGGAGTAATTAGAGGTATTCAAAAGAGGAGAGGATTGAGGTTTGCCAAAATAGAAAGATTAGATTTGTTTTTGTGACAGCCCCACCTCACCCTAAGGCGAACCAAAGGGTTCAGCGGACCGCCTGTCCAGCTCTCGCCAGGACTACGGAGTCGAATCACACAAATCCGATATTACGCGAGATAGGATCCAAAAGAAATCAACGATTGAAGACCGCCAAGCTTAAACATGGAGAAAACGCTTTCATATATACATGTCACTAGGTTTACAATTCAAATGGAACCAGTGAAACGAAATACATTTAGGGTTTGCTCATTCTCGAGGAGCAATACAACAGAACAAAAGATTTTCTAACTAGCTCAACTCGCTTCTCAAAATCATGATTTCCAAAGGAGGTTCCTGTAAGGAAAACAAAGATAACGAGGAGGGGGTGAGCTTACGCCCAATGAGGTACCAAACATGTAGCAGAAAAATCAGGTATTTCACGTTATACAAACCAGATACACATGCTCGCTATAAAGTAAGACAGGTAAACACAAGAACTCAAATAGGAAGGATACAGGTGACTCTCAGGAGCCAGCTTTCCAGCGCAGTACTTGATCCAAGCCGGTTGACTCTCCGTCAACGTATATAGAACCAACACGTCCGTAGATCCCACTTTACACCAAATTCCGTCCACCAAACACCCCTTTACCGGGCCCGCTCACCTCAATAGAAACAGAAATGGTAATACTCGAGTATACCGGAATCAAGGGTCTCAATACCGAAAGATCCCAAAACAGACTACCGTGGTTCGTTATCTAATCGTCCAGGCCTTTGCCGGCCCGACTCGAATAATTTAGCCACAGGATTTGAGCTCATAGGTCACAGAAAGGTCGTTGGTTACAAGTGTCCAAACGACGTCCGAACAGATACAGATACAGATACAGATACATATATCAGATACAGATTCAGATTCAGATTGACACCAAAATTGGCATATGAACAGACAAGAGAACGAGTGTGATAAAGTACACCCTCGTCTCAAACAAATTAAACAGATTGCAGAGCAGAAATCAAGTTAAACAGCAATGGAGGGGAGTGGTACACTCACCGGTTCAAGTACAGATACCTCAAAAGTTTTCACTTCGGATCGGCTTTAATCGCCAAGAAACCCTAAAATAATCAAAGTAAACCAATTGAAGGTTTCACATCCAGAATCGAGTAAACAAAATGCACATGTAAGGCTCGACTACTAGTCGTATGCCTCGCCAAATAATTACTAATGCAAGGGTACAAAACATGATTTTTGGGAACAAAAAGGTAACATGAAGCCCTAGGTTCAACAACCCAAAAGCCCTTCATTTCTATCACAAGCCAATTCAAACTTAAAGGAACCAATCGGCCTAGAAAAATTGGACAGCACTTCCCCTAAATTTCTTACTTTTCCAGCCATCACGGCTTCATTACTTTCCTCAATCAACTCCCAAAGTCATACTCAATATACATTCATCACCACAGCCGTTCAATAGGCTCAAGGTTATCCAAGTACAAAAGTTAGCTAGGAAAATGACCGGACATAAAAGTCAAGCCCTAGAATATTCCAATAAGCACAAGAAGACTCGATTACAAGTCATAAACCGATGCCAACACGATCACAATAGGGTTCCATAAGCATATATAAGCAGTAGAGGAAACCAGAAAAATCCGGAAATGGAATTAGCTTTAGCCCTGAAAAAACAGTTTTGACCTCATTTTGCGGTAATGGCACCAATTTCACTACGATTATTGGATGAGGGTACAAGACCCACCATTTCGAAGCTAAAAGATAGGGCTACAACATCACAGAAGGTCACTCAACCCAGTTTTGAGTGCAAACAGGTCAAAAATGCAAGATACTAAATCAAAACGTAAAACAGATTCACCAAAATGCATTCTAGCGGAAACATCACAACTCAGGCTCTCCAAGTCCAAATCCAGAAATTCAAAAACCAGATGAAAGCTAAGAAACAGGGCTAAATTTCATCAGAAGGCCTCAACAACCAATTCGGAAGCAATTCCAGCCAAAATAACCCATTACCGACGCACTTCTCAATTTCGGGTAAAACCAGAACAGCAATAGTAATTTTGACTTATCTCATTCTACACTACTCCGATTGACCTGAAATTTTGTAGGCACCTCTAAAATGTCATTCCCTACAACTTTAATGTTTTAAGCCAAGGCCAATTCGGCCTCTATCTAGGACCTAAAAATTCGGACAGAATGCTCCTTCAAGAACCCTAGTTTTCTGAAATTTCTTCCAAACCAGAAATTGGTTGCAATTAATCACTTTTTCCACCTCCTAGAGTCATTATATACCATTTCCAATCATCATAGATAGCCACACAATCATGCTTATATTAAAACAGAAAAATTCCCAAAAATAATAAAACTTCATCATTTCAACCACAAATCAAGAAATAACCCATAAATTTGCATCTCATACAACCACTAAGCATGATTTAAGCATCAATTAAGGGAGGAGGGTGGTTCTTCACAACTTACCTTTAAAACAAGAGAGAGAGAGCTAGTGGTCACCTTAACTTTCCAAATAACTTCACAAATCACCTCAAAATCACTAAGTGGAGGAGTTTTATGGAGCAATTACAAATTTAACCGGTTGAAGTTGGAGATTGAGCAAGGTTGGAGACCAAAATTGTGAAGAGTTTTCTTTCCTTTGTGCTTGAAAGAAGTCGGCCAAGAAGAGAAACAAATGGTGAGTTTTTGGTCAATTTTGATATTAATTTGGTAAAGGCATGAATAGTGGTCAAATGGCAAGACTTACTCTTATGGTGACACTTGTCACCTTTTATTAAATATCTACCTAACTTGTCTCTCTCATATCAATCCAAATTGCAACCTCTACTTATCTCTTAACACCCGGTAAATTAACTCCAGTATTCAAAACTTAATCTAGTTGGCCGAATTTTACCGAACTTTCCGCACTAGCGGGTCCCATGTCCAATATACGCTCTTAATTTCTTAAAAACTAACCGATACTAGAAAAATCATTTAAAAGCTATATTTACTCATAAAATTTATTTGCACAATTTTTCGAATAAAGAAAAGGTGGGAAAAACGTATAATTAAAAGAAATTAAAACCTAGAAATTAAGAAAATTACGGGTCTTCACAGTTTTGATAATTCAATAAGGACCAGCCAGTGAAAGAAATCACAATGCCCCAAAGAACTTGAAAAATGGTGAAGGGTTTTCTGCTAGGTATGCTTTTTTTTTTTCATTCATTCCTCAGCTTAAATGATGATCAATACCAATCTCCCAAGACAAGCGTCCATGTAATAAAATCAATAAACAGAATAACTTTTCAATTTAACTTGAGAGAAGAAAATGTACGACCGAAGCAAATCTCATGAGGAATAGAAAAAACCACCGTTTGGATATATAACTGAAGCTCATTTCTCAGCACATCTTTATCAATAATGCAATCAAGATATGCTAAATTCGGTGAGAGAAACTATTAGGTGAGAGATGTTACAAATCTAAGAGAACATCATGTTTTGTAAATACATATTTAAATCAACTAAAACTGAATTTTCTAACAAGAATTTCTAAGCTACCAAACATCATAGTTAGAGGTGGCAATTATACCCAAAACCCAACAACCCACCCACTAATTTAAGAGGTTGGGTTGGGTAAATTGGATGTTGGGTTAATTTTGGGTTGGATAATTAAAACCAACATGTATTTTGGGCGGTTTGGGTAATTAAGTTGGGTACCCATTACCCAATTTAAAAAAACAAATAAAACAAAAACACCAGTTTCTAGCGAATGAACCTCCACAACCACCAGCTTCGCACCTTTACTCTTTAGCAAATTCACAAGCCTCTCGACAAAGAGTTCTTTCTTTATTGCTAACAACGATTTCAATCAAAAGAAAGAAATTTTCAATCCTACTTTGGGTTCATTTCTGCTACCTTTTTTGCAGTTCTATCATCCCAAATCCAAGCAGAAGTCACAAAATCTCAGATTAAAGCTGTCGAACCTTAACCCCATTTGCTCCTGTGCTGTCCTTGGCTATTGTTCCTACAGGTATAAAGCCTTTATTTGTTTCTCTATATTTTTAGTTTCCCAGTACTATTTTATTTCCTACAGGTATAATCCGAGGTAGCACTTTCACGCTCATATATTTTTGCTCAGGTCTTCATGTTGGATTTGGTCAAGATTTGGTACTTCGTTTATGCATTTTTAGTTTTTTTTTATGGTTTGTTTAATGGTCTTGAAATTTATTGTAAAGAATTATTTGATTCCACGATAACAATATAAAAATATTTTTATGCAACCAAAAAACCAAGTAACTCGCTCAGTTTGGGATTGAGATATCAATTTTCCATGCTTGTGGGTGGGGGCCTGGTGGGTGTTTGAGTTGGGCTTATGCGAATTTGATTTGATTCTTTATTTCTTGACAAGGGATTTGATTCTTTCTTTACCATACAAATCCCATGTCAATTTTAGTATTGTTTAAGTGACTTATGTACACTGATAACATTTCATTACCCCATGATCTGCTGGCTTAGAGTAGTTGATGATGATTAGATGGATGAATTTGAACTTTGATGAGTTTGAGTGACTTGCATGTTTTCCGTGCTTAGATTAATAGTAGCAGTAATTAGTGCTAGACTTTCTCATGTTCTCCTTGCATGTTGACCCGTGGCTTCAATTTTGAACTTTTCTCAAATCAGTTCATCATATTAAATTACTATGATATAATTAATTATATTTCTAGTGCTTACCTTATTATATATATAACTGCTTGTGTTTGTGATCTGTTGGTTAGGGCTTTAAATAACTAGCTTCCTATCTCATCCTACTGTTTGTAAACTGATGGCAGGATATGTCAGTTGCTTGTGATCTTGATGATGATGTCGATTATTGCAGTCATGGGTGTAATACGGAGACATATAAGAGATCCCATTCAGCAGTTTGGCCTCATTTTCATAGGTTAGAACCTGATGAGCATGGTAGACGGAAAGCTATATGCAAAACATGTGGTAAGAAGTACTTAGCATATAATGTGAGTGGCACATCTAATTTATTACGCCATTTGGCAAGTCATGCTCATAATGAGGAGCAACCTACGGGATTAGCTACGGTTGATCATGAGTTATATCGTGATAAGGTGGCTATTGCAATTGTTAACATAATTACCCTTTCCAATTTGTGGAACACATTGGAATTAGAGAATTGCATTTATTTTTAAATCCTTCTGTGAAAAGCATTTTGCGAAATACAGCTAAATCTAATGTGTTAAAGATATATAGAAGAGAAAAAGAAAAGGTCAAAAAAGAGCTTGAACTTGTACACGGGCGAATTTGTTTGACATCTGATCTATGGTCTTCTATTACTAGTGATGGATACATGTCAGTACATTATGTTAATCAGAATTGGAATTTACAGAAGAGAATAGTTGTGTTTCGTCATGTACCCCCTCCTCATAATGGTCCAAATTTATCCGAGAAGCTGATTAATTTTCTAAAAGATTGGGGTTTTGATAAAAAAATTTTCACCATCACTCTAGATAATGCAAAATAGAATGATAGAGTGACTAGATTATTGCAAAATTATTTTTTATTTAATGGTTCTTCTATTTGTGGAAGTGAATTTCTTCATGTTCGTTGTGGTGCACATGTGTTGAATTTAATTGTAAAGGCTGGACTGGATGTGATTGATGACGCAATTTATAAAATTAGAGAAAGTGTAAAGTATGTGAAAGGATCTGAAAGTAGGGTCATAAAGTTTGCCGAATTGGTGAAACAACTATCATTGGAGACAAATAAGAAATTGCGACAGGATATAGTAACTAGATGGAATTCTACCTATCTGATGCTTGAGAGGGCCTTACTTTTTAGACATGCATTTTCTCGACTTCAAGATGTAGATGATGACTACAAGTTGTGTCCTTTAGAAGAGGAATGGCAGAGGGTCGAAAAGATTGCAGAGTTTTTGAGGCCTTTCTATGATATGACACTTTTGTTCTTGGGAAGTAAATACCCCACAGCTAACTTATACTTTCCCAATGTTTGGAAGATTCAATGTCTCTTAAATAAAGAGGCCAATAGTCCAGATTTTTTGATTAGTGAGATGGCTTCTAATATGAAGACCAAATTTCAAAAGTATTGGGATTGCTATAGTGTTATCTTATTGTGACGCCCCGAAAAGTATGAGTGTGAGAACCCGAAAATTTTCTAATTTTCTAGGGTTTATTTTATTTAATCGCCCGCCTTTTCTACATTTTCTTTATTAGAAAAATTCCCCAGATAAAGTTTATGAGCAAAAATAGTTTTAAAATGATTTTTCTAGTATAGGTAGATTGGCTTGTAATAGTTGAACAGTTAGGATGTTTGTTTTTGTTTTGGTGGTTGTATATATTATGAATCGTGTTCTTGTGGCTTAGAAGAGTTTTATTAGCTTTAAGTTTTGAGTCCTGGCGCGAGCTAGGCAGGCGGCCCGCCGATACCCTTGGGTTCGCCCTTGGAGAAGTGGGGTCGTCACAGTTGGTATCAGAGCTTAGGCTTCAGATCTCTGTAGTGTATCCTAGGCTTGAAGTTTAGGATGCCGGACTGTGGGTTTGATTTGACTCTTGAGAGATTTTTGCGGGATGTCTCGACTTGATTGGTACAAGATGGAATGTCGAGGACGACATTCTTTTAAGGAGGGGAGATTGTGACGCCCCGAAAAGTATGAGTGTGAGAACCCGGAAATTTTCTAATTTTCTAGGGTTTATTTTATTTAATTGCCCGCCTTTTCTACATTTTCTTTATTAGAAAAATTCCCCAGATAAAGTTTATGAGCAAAAATAGTTTTAAAATGATTTTTCTAGTATAGGTAGATTGGCTTGTAATAGTTGAACAGTTAGGATGTTTGTTTTTGTTTTGGTGGTTGTATATATTATGAATCGTGTTCTTGTGGCTTAGAAGAGTTTTATTAGCTTTAAGTTTTGAGTCCTGGCGCGAGCTAGGCAGGCGGCCCGCCGATACCCTTGGGTTCGCCCTTGGGAGAAGTGGGGTCGTCACACTTATCATTTGCCATTATCTTGGATCCTCGTTACAAACTCCAGTTTGTGGAATATTGTTTTTTTGTGTTGGATCCTCAATCACGGGATGAAAAGGTTCTTAGTATTAAACAAAAGTTGTTTCGTTTGCTCGAAGAATACTCTAAGACCAACACTGGTATTACTGCTGCACCAATGGAGAGTACTTTTAATGGTGATAATGGACAAACTAGAGATCTCATGGATGTGAGTAAAATTGATTCTTATGTTTTTGTATTTTGTTTCAATTTATATAACCTTAAACGTTCAATATTTATGATATTTGCAGGGTTTTGATGTGTACCAATCTCAACAAGAGGCAAGTGGTAACAAATCTGAGTTGGAGTTGTATCTTGAGGAGCAACTAGTCGATCGTAAGCAACAACCAGATTTGAATGTTTTGACTTATTGGAAGGAGAGTAGAATTAGATATCCTGAACTTTCACTTATGGTTTGAGATATCTTAAGTATTCCTATTACCACTGTCACGTCCGAGTCTGCTTTTAGTCATGGTGGGAGAATTCTTGGAAAATTTCGAACTTCTATGTTGCCGGATAATGTGAAGGCACTACTGTGTTCTCGAGATTGGTTGTATAATAGTGAAGGTAAATTAGATATTTAGTTGCATTGACTGTTAATTTTCAGTAGCTTAGAATCTCTTTAATTATTTTCTGCATTGGTTGATTAAATCTGCTAAATTTTAGAGAGTCCTGATAAAGATTTTGAAGTTGAACAAGAAGACGAGGAGCAAGATCTTGGAATTGATATTAGTAGATTAAGTGCTGAACAAGATGCATCTTCAAATGTTGATACTTAGTAAGTATGTCATGTGAACTCGATATTTTAGAATACTTGTTATTGCTTTCTACTGTTATTTTAGTTAGAGCTGTGATTTGTGCTCCTGGTGTATAATGGGTATGGTCATGGAATGTCATGATTTTTCAAGTTTCACTTTTGTTGTCGTAGAATACTTCTTTGTCTTGCCACCAGGTTTGGGTATTATCACTAGTGATTCACTACAAAAGCTGATTCAGAGTGCATGTCTTTTTCCGAGCAATATGTCAGCTTTATTGGCATTTTTTACCTCTGTGATGTTGATTCTTTGACCTGCCAAAAGCATTATTAGTGAAACATGATACAATGATCTAAGATTGGTATTAGCAACTAATTTGACTTTCATAATAGCATGATCTTTGGCTCCACTATGAACTACTGACTGCGAAGTCTTAAGAATGTGCTACTCTCTGTGGAGTGCCTAGTTGGTTTGGAAGATTGATTTAGGATAATTTGTTGTTTTCACTTGTACGCATTTGAAGTGTTCTCAAGTGGATATCTGCATATGATTGCTGTGCTTTCTAGTTACACGGAAAGTGGTAACATGAGTTCCATGTGTTTATTTAGAATGTGGTTGTCTTTTGTGTGTCCAATTCTTCCGTTGCTTCTGCTTATTTGTTGGTTGCTAATACTTGCCATCTTATTTTTGCTGCAGATGTTCCAGTATATGTCCATTTGTTATATCACTGGGTTTGTGTGACGCCCTGAAAAGTATAAGTGTGAGAACCCGGAAATTTTCTAATTTTCTAGGGTTTAGTTTATTTAATCGCCCGTCTTTTCTACATTTTCTTTATTAGAAAATTTCCCCAGATAAAGTTTATGAGCAACGATAGTTTTAAAATGATTTTTCTAGTATCGGTTAGTTTTTGAGAAATTAAGAGCGTATTTTGAACGTGGAACCCGCAAGTGCGGTAAATGCATTATATTTTTGACAACTTGTTGGAATTTTGTATTAAGTGCTATTATTTTACAAAGTGTTAAGATATTTGTATTGGAGAGACAAAAAGATAAGTTTTAAACCAAAAAGGTGACAAGTGTCACCTTGTGATTTAATCTTGGACTTTGACCATTATTTCTTACCTTTACTAATACTCAATTTTGACCCAAAAATCATCCTATTTCTATGCTTCATGGCCAGCTCTCTCTCAAAGGAAAAGAAGAAAAATCTCTCAACTTTCTAGCTTCTCATCTCACTCAATCTTTCAATTAAACCGATTAATCTTCCAATTACTCCATAAAACCTCTTAGTTTGGTGGAGTTGAGCTTGGTTGTGAAGTTGTTTGGAAAGTTAAGGTGACTAGTTGCTCTCTCTCTTGTATTGCTAAGGTGAGTTGTGAAGGACCCCTCTCCTTCCTCTAATGATGTTCAATTCATGATTGGTGGTGGTATAAGATGCACTTTTATGGATTATATCTTGATTTTGGTTGAATTAGTGAAGTTTTATAATTTTTGGAGATTTTTCTGTTTTAATATGAACATGGTTGTGTGGTTATATATGATGATTGGAAATGATGTTTAAGGACTCTATGAGGTAGAAAAAGTGGTCAATTGCAATCAATTTCTGTTTTGGAAGAAATTTCAGAAAATTAGGTTTTGTGAAGGAACATTCTGCCCGAATTTATAGCTCCTAGTTAGAGGCCGAATTGGCCTTGGATTAAAACATGAAAGTTGTAGGGAATGACATTTTAGAGGTTCCTACAAAATTTCAGGTCAATCAGAGTAGTGTAGAATGAGAAAAGTCGAAATTACTATTGCTGTTCTGGTTTTACCCGAATGTAAGAATTGAGCCTGTAATTGGTTGTTGTCGCTGGAATTGCTTCGGAATTGGTTGTTGAGGTCTTCTGATGAAATTTAGTCCTGTTTCTTATCTTTCAGCTGGTTTTGGAATTTCTGGATTTGGACTTGGATAGCCTGATTTATGATGTTTCCGCTAGAATGCGTTCTGTGAATCTGTTTTTGTGATTCTGGTATGGTATCTTGCATTTTTGACCTGGTTACACTCGAAACTGGGTTGAGTGACCTTCTGTAATATTGTAGCCCTATCTCTTAGATTCGAAACAGTGGATCTTGTACCTTCATCCGACAATCGTAGCGCCTTTGGTGCCATTACCGCAAAATGACGTCAAAACTGTTTTTCTGGTTTTGAGCTTAACTTTCATTTTCGGACTTTTCCCTGGCTTGACTTGTACTAGTACTACTTGTAGCTTGCTGAATGGCTATTGGATGAACTTGTTGTTGTGTGTGTACCTTTGGGTTGGAATGAGGAAAAAATGAAGCCATGATGGCTGGAAAAGTTAGCAAATTCAGGGGAAGTGCTGTCCGAACTTTGAAGGAACTTGTTTGCATTGAGTTTGTGATTTAAGACTTGGATTTGAGCAAGGCAATGTTATATGCTGGATGATTTCTGAGCCGTGGAGGTGAGTGATCCTAAACTATTTCCAAAGTACTTGTGAAATCCTTCTTGCATTATGTACTCGATTGCATATCATGCGTGCTTGCATGTGAGTTCATGACATGATTTGGCTTCAATGAGTTCTGGGAAAGTCTTGTGCTGGACACCAACGTCTCCACTCTGTTTATGGTTCATGTTCATGTTTATCTGGAGCTCAAGAAGGGGCTCCCTCTTAATGTTAATGTTAATGTTAAATGATCCATTTGAGCGTTGGGTGTTCAAGTGCTATGATTTCCCTGGCTCACGAGAGCACTAAACGAACATTTGATCTCTGAATCATGACATCATCGAAATGATCGAAATGCAACATTGTGAAATATATTTGTTTAATGATTTTACTGGTTACTCGCTGAGCTTCCAGCTCACCCCAAAAATATTTTATTCCCCTCCACAGGGCTCAAGGCGAAGGAAGGGCTTGTAGTACTTGTGCACGTGACTGGATGGCCTATGTTTTGTATAATTTGGATTTGGAAATCATTTTATGTATAGTTGGGAATTATTTCCGCTTTGCTTTTGACATGTAATTATTGGAGAATTTGATGTAATATTTGAGTTTTATCTTGTAATTTATTTGAGGATTGTAGTGAACGACTGAGTCCCGGCGAGAGCTGGGCAGGCGGCCCGCTGAACCCTCTGGTTCGCCTTAGGGGGAGGTGGGGCTGTCACAGTTTGAATGCTGCCTAAGTTCCATAAAGCAAATTAGTTTCAGCTTTGAATTCTAGCATTTTTGGGGTGTTCAGTAGTTATTTATCTTTCCTTAATGAGTTGTTGAAGGAATAGAATGTGCTTTATTGGTGACTAGTTGATGGTTGTGTTGTCATTGGACCTGTTCTAATGTTGCGTTAATTTTTTGAAGAATTTTCAAATGAATTGGATAGTGATATTTGAACTAATTGGTTGAGAATTGTATCTCTCTTATCAAGTTTCAATTTAATTAAGGAGTGATTGGATCTTGTTTAATATTGGTATAACATTTTTTCATGCAATATTGAACTTGGACCAAAATTGTTTTAGTGTGTGAAAAAAAAAATTTTTATATGCAAAAATATATTTGAGAGAATTTATGTATCAAAATCTATTAATTAATATATTGGGTCATATTTGGGTCTTGGGTTTGAGATGACCCAATATGACCCAACCCAAAACTAACCCGATTTAAAGTTGGGCGGGTTGGGTATAACCCATTTAAGTAAAAATCCAATATCAACCCGCCCAATTGCCAGGTATAATCATAGTTTATGATTAAAGAGGCAAAACTACAGTACTGCAGTAAGTTAATTCTTTTTTCGGCAAATGAATAGAACATTTAAGGTGTTAAAACAATAACTTACTATTTCAAGCAGGTGCTTAGAATCTAATATTTGAGAATCCTTGTCTTGGGCAAAACTTTAACCACCTACAAACAGGAAAACCATTTATAAGATCCAGTGAATCAGAAACAATTAATCAAAAAAAGATTGCTGAAAATACTTGGTTTAATATCCACTTAAGGCTCATAAAACAAATATTCAAAAGGTTTTAACAAGAGACAATTTTCTGTGCTAAAAGACAAAAAATTGAACACACCATTCAAAAGAGTAGCATCCCAAGATCTTTTGTAACTCAAAATTTTGGCCAATGTCCAACTTGGCAGAGAATTCCTGATTCCTAGAGAAGAAATTCATTAGATCTTTAAGTGTTGGAAACCCAATGAAGGAAAAAGAAACAGAAGAGCTGAAGCAAAAAGAAATACATTTTGAAGATGAAGAAATATATTTTAAACAAGTGTATCTTTTTAGTTACCATTGGGAATGCTTTTTTTGAGCAGATCAACAAAATACCTACGTGAAAGACGCCAAAAAATGATTAAAAAGAAAATTTGAATGAGTTTGAAAAGAGCAAAGGCCATTGAAAATGGCCAACGAGAAAAGCATACTAGGTCTCAAAAGAGCAATTTAAAGGAAAAAATTAAATCAGAATGACACAATAAAACTTACGTTTTCTCTCACCAGTTGTTCTTCACAGGTGGCCATTTTTGCTTCCAACTCCAGAAGAAATCCAAGAAAGGCAAAAGCTTAGGTTGAGCTAAATAAACAAAAGGTCATTTTCTTCAGCAAATTATAGGCACATAAGTAGGTGAGATAATTTAAGAGAGCACTCAAGTTTTGAGACTTCAATCTTACCAGTCTCAAATGCAGGTAAGAATAACATAAATCATCTACAACTAGACAACACCATGGAAAAGAAAATTTCCTAAACAATCCAACTTGTAAAATTACTTAAGAGGTAATCTATAAGCTTAAGCAGCAGTCCATCGGAGGGGAAGAGCTTATATTGTCCTCTAGGCAATGCAATAAATGAAGGAAAATATAGGCTGCAAAACCATGTAAAACCCATAGTTGGCAAGGGTAGCCTCAGCACAAGTTAGGACACTACTGAGTCATGAGAAATTTTGTGATTACATCTTTAACAGACATTATTCATGAAGCAACAATATACATTGGCAAGTAGAACACAAAAATGAAAATCCTATCCCTTACAATGCTTGATAATGAACAAAACGGAAAGATGATTACCAACTATCACTAAGAAGCTCTATTTTGTTTGGCTATGAGCTCAAAACTATCACTAAAAGATTATCGTTAAGCACCTGATGATCCAAATGTCCAAATAGTGGAAAATATACAGGAATACAAGATTTATTATTCAATCCTTTATCAGCTATGTAATAGTTGTACCCTGAGCTGATTCGCCTATATAATGGAATAGAGAATCATAGAGGTTAAGCCAATACCTTAAAATTCAATCACCACAAAAAATTGCACAAGAAAGTAATACCTTAAGGACCACTACGAGCTAAAAGATTGCAACGACTATGGCAGTTTTTTTCCTACATGATTAGTATATCAATCTAATAAAATTCCCCACAAATTAGAGACCAAAACAAAGTAAACATTGAATTTGCAAGATCCATAAACCTAATTACCACTTCCATACACAATGTAGCAAGGTCAAAGAAAATAACACCATTCAAACAAACAAAAATTTACACTAAAATTAACTATCCAAAATATCAACATTTCAATTTCTACCTAATGAAAACAACCTCTGATGAGATGTTTCTGCACATGTGATAAGTGCCATTTTGTTAACATAGTTCAGCAATTGAGTTTCTTAATCTGAGAAGTCACCATGAAAGAAAAGAAAAGCTTGAGTTTAGTCAGATTTACCAATCCAATATCATCATTTTTGATGATGGAGTGCTTCATTATGCGCTTGCAGATATCAAAGTAGTCATAGCAGAATGGAATAGAGTAGCTTACATAAAGGCCAATCGGGACTTATGTACTGCACTTGGAATTGATTTTTCTATCTTCCAACCAAATAGTGTTTGCTTATTAGTGTATTTCAGGTAATATCTTGATGTATTGTTGTGGGTATTCCCTTTGATGCTGATCAATCGAAAGTAAGCTCATTAGAAAAAAGGGATAATAAGTATAGAAATGTCTATGACCCTGTGAGGTGAATCGTGCACCACTCCAAAGAAAACAAAATAAAAAAGGATAAAAACCATCCCTTGATTGTATATCTCAATTCCTCATCTTGTAACCAAGAAAAATGGATATGTAGAAACCAAAAAAAAGGGTTCCGAAGAAGAAAAAAATACGGTACTATATACAGTTTATAGACAGCACCAAACCAGTAACTTTGAGTGCGGAATTTCTAGGAGATCCCCCTAAGGCGAACCAAAGGGTTCGGTGGACTGCCTGCCCAACTCTCGTCGGGACCGCTGCGTGCTGCCCAAATTTACGCTCGAGAACTAGGTCGATATCCTTGCGACTTAAGTAAGGCTTGAGAGCGAATACCACGTGAACCATCTAGGGTATTTACGTTTTCCTTGCCACTTCGACTCAAATAGCGATTTTATAGTTTTACAAGTGAGTCTAAGTTTTACAAATATTTTACTTATGTCCTTTGGTTTCAATGTACTCTTTTCACTACCAAAACCATATTTATACTTTGTACTAGTACGTATTCGACTTGTCTTTGACTCACTTACATCTTTGATGGTTGAAGCATAATGTGTTCGTTTGATTATTAGGGTTCCTTGGTGATTGAGAGTATTATCCGGAAGGAATCTTTGGACGTTATTTTGCTTAAATAGGTGAGTGTTCCTTGTTGTTATGTTACTCTTGACTATATGCCTTGTTCCATGTTATGGATATTTGATTGAATGTTAAATGCTTTCAATGATTGCTAAAAACAAGTTTTCTAGGCGAGTGTGTACTTTATCGCACTCGACTTAAATGAATGTGAAATTTTCAATGATTGAATGATTATATATGCATGAATGTAAGCATTGGCTGAACTGGGTCCTGCCCTTCGTTACTGATCGACTCGAGCCAGAAGCGGACTCGGTCGGGCGATTTAGTGACCCTGGGTGAACGTTTGGTATACTCGAGTATTACCTTGTTGTCGGGTAGAGTCTGGCCAACGTCCGGAAGGGGGTGAAATGAAATGAATGAACGAATGTCAATGCAAACGAGGGTTTTACTTACAAAAACGCATTTTCAAATAATTGGAGGAATAAGGGGAATGACAGGAGAATGAACGAACGAACGAACGAATGGCTCCTTGTGAGCTCGTATCCTTTTAATGAATGTGTTATTATCGCTTTCCATTGTAAATGTTTCTTGAACTATTGATACTCTATGATTAATGTATTGGATTGATTGTTTGATTATGTGTTCGGAACCTCACTGAGCTTTTAGCTCATTCCTTTAGTTTTGTTTTCCGTAACAGGGGACAGCGAGCAGGACGAGAGCTCTGTATAGACTAGCCTAGTCTAGTTCTTTGATTTTGTAATGGTTCTCGCCCTAGTGCTTGACACGGGCTGGATGTGATGCGGATACAGGTGTGTAATAATTAACTTCAACCTTGGGTCAAGGATCCTTTGGTCCACATTGGCGGTCCGATGACAAGATCAAGATCCAAGAGGGTGAAGGAAGCTTTACGAGCCTTGATCATTCACCATACAAGCAAGGAACAAGCTAAGTTTGAAGATTTGATGGACCATGAAGTTACTTTGTTCACTTGTACGTTTGAAGTAAAGGAGTGATCTCATACTTGTTAGCTTAGTTGGTAGTTGTTTTAAGATTGTCCCGTTTAGTAGTTGTTAGGCGTTGAGTATTTTATTACTTATCGGGCCTTATCGGAAAGCCTTAAAGAGCTAGCTCTTTAAGCTCTTTTATGCGGACCGAATCTCTTCCAGGTTTATGTGGGCCGGATTTTGCCCTAGTTTTTAGCCTATAAAAAGGCACCTCTTGTAAGAGTAAAGGACAGAATATTACAACCAGAAATCGTGAGGAATTTTCCTTCAAGTTCTTAACCGAACTTACTCTTGAATTCTTGAGTTCATAGCTTAGGATTCAAATCAGACTTTATCGATTAGCTTGTTCCCTAATCGTGGTGTCGCTTCTTCCATCCTTATTTGCTTAATGTTGCTGATTACCTTTGTGTGTCAGAGGTCTTGAGTTCATGAGAACAATCGAGTTCAATTTCTGTTGGGAGGAAAGATCCAACTCTGATAATTACAATGTTGGGAGGTTCTAGGAGGGTCTTCCCCTAGGGTTGCCTATATCAGTTGGTAATCAGAGCATCAGGTTAATTCTCTTTTAATTGAAGTTGTTCATATCTTGTTAGTTTGTGTCTTTTGTCAAAAAAAAAAAAACTGTAGCGATTACTGTTCATCGTACTGTTCCTGAAATACTGTTCATCGTACTGTAGCGTAATGTTCACGTTACTGTTCATCCGAGTAAAAAAAAACTGTTTGGGTGTTGTCTTTTTTTGTGTTTTCTGTCCAAGTTCTTGGGTCTATTATACTTGTGTTTGGGTTGTTAGGGTTTAAAGACAAAAAAAGAAAAAAAAAAGAGTCACGTACCTTATCTTGTTTTAGTGTTCAAGTTGCTAGAGTATTGCTGGAATTTTCTTTTGAGTATTGCTGAAATTCTGTTTTGCCTATTTCTTGAGAATTGGTTGTTGTTTTTACAAACCCTAGACACCGCAACATAATTTGGGGAAATTCTTGTGTTTCTTGAACAAATTCTTGAAGTTCTTGGACCACCAAGTCTTGTTTTGAAAATTCTTGAACAATAAACCAAGAACTAGGGATTTCTTGGAATTGGCATAACCTTTCATCCGTTTTCTTGAACTTGTTGGTGTGATCTGAATTTGTGTTCCTTGAAAAGCCGAAAAAAAAAGGAAGAAGAGAAGGAATTGGCTCTCACACAAAGGAAATCAAGTTTCCCAAATCTTGAGTTTCCAATTCTTGATTGGTCTCCAATTCTTGATTAGTCTCCAAATCTTGATTGGTTTCCCAAAAAAACTTGAGTCTCCAAATCTTGATTGGTTTTCAATTCTTGAGTTTCCAATCTTAATTGAATTTCAACGACCTCAAACTACCTAACCAGACCCCAAGCACCCCAAAATCAGTTTCCAAAACCAAACCTAAACCGCCACAAACACCTTAGCCACACCGCCTTTAAATTCTTGGGTTTCTAAAATCGGTTGAGCTAGTCTTTGCGAGCCGATTTCCCTGAAATTTGAGGACTGGTTCTTGCATTATTTGAACATCCCAAAATCACCACTTACCCTCCAAAATACTGACCAGAAACTCAGCAAAACAGCAGCTCAAAAAAAATAAAAGTTCCAGCTTCGGGTAGAGTTTTTCTAGGATTTACAAAATTCTGATTTGTGTCTTATTACTTGCTTATAGGGTAATTAATTCTGGAATTTTTTAGAGTTTGAGTTGTTTTAAGAACTTCGAGAAGGAAAATTGAGAGTGAGTGTGTTTTCTTGAGTGATACACGAGTGCTTTGCAAGGTAGACTAGGATACATTTGTTTTGCAGGTTTGACAATATGTCTCAAGAGGGGAACATGGCCGAGCCGTCTGAGACCGACGTGTCACTCAAACTGGTGCTCCAAACTCTTCAAAAACAAGCGGAGAGACATGAATTTGCGATGGCACAAATATCGGACAGGTTGGCTGCCATTGAGATGCGAGGTACCGGAGATACACACCATAGGGTTTCGAGTGTTCAGAGTGCTGATCATGATGCGGATGATGAGGGGTATCATTCTCACATCTCATTTCGATCAAGGAGAAGCCAAGAGGGAGCGAGGGAAGGTTGAGGCCGACCTAGGAGAATCGATGACAATCTTGGGTCCATCAAGACCAAGATGCCTACCTGTCATGGGAAAAATGATCCTGAAGCTTACTTGGATTGGGTTAGGCGAGTTGAGCAAGTGTTTGAAGTCCACAATTACTCCGAAGATAAAAAGGTGAAACTTGCAGCTATTGAATTTCAAGATTATGCATCTATTTGGTGGGAGCAAGTATGTGCCACAAGAAGGAGAAATAGGGAACAACCGATTGCCACTTGGACTGAAATGAAGCAAGTAATGAGGAAACGATTTGTACCCTTCCATTATACGACGGACTTGTACAATCGAGAGAACGAACATAAACTCAAGCAAGAGAATGAATCTCTCAAGAGGAGGGGTTCCATGCAATCTACCTCTTTAAAGCCGGTTTATGCAAGAGGTGATAAGAAGGTTCATTCAGCATTTTCTAAGACTAAACTTAGAGTTGAACCACCTCATGCGGAGTCATTTTGGGAGACATATCAACGTCTTCTACACCAAAAACAAATGGAGTCAAATGGATGCTATCAAAGTGAGTTTTCTAAGAAGGAGATAGCTGACCCTATTCCCAACAAAGGAGTATCTCATCCTATTGAACCATTTGTTGAGGAGGTTGATGATGAGAAAACAATCGAGGGCGTTAAACTAGATAAAGAGATGAAAAAATCTGATGAGATGAGTGGTAAAAAGGAAGAAAAGAGAGAAAGTGAGACGATTGTGAGCAAAAATGTGAGGGCTTATTGTTTTTCTAACGAACTTACCTTTACTTTATTTAGTGTTTCTTCATTTGTGCAGATTAAGCAAAGTCAAGTGAAGTTAGTCATGCCATGCTCCATTCCAAAGTCACTTGTACAATTCACTAGTTTCCATGGAGTTTGTCTTTTAGGAATTGAATCTATTTGGAATCATCTCATGGAACAATCTCAATTCAAATCTGTCCATACCAAAGGGGAATCACGTCAAATCCACCATGAAGGGAGAATTCCGAAATTTGACTCTCATTTGCTACCTATGGGTCATTCATCATCTTTACCTTCTTTTGAGTATAATTTCCATCCTAACACTTGTATTTCTTATCCAGATTTTGAAGAAAAGTGTAAAAGGCTAGCAATGCCTTCTCAAATTGAATCAATTGGTGAAAGGAATGATGAAGTGTCAAAGGGAGTTTTCACACTTAAAACTTGTTCTATACCTTCTTACCATTTAGTTGATAATGTACCATTACTTCTTTACCCGATTTCAAATTTGTTTCAAGTTGAAGTTTATTTTGTTTTTGTAGGTTGTAAAGCTGTCCACAATTTTCCAGTTTTGATTCAAGACTTACAACCTGATTTTGTGCTTATTCCAACTAAATGTGGTGATCTTTCATGCTTATTCACTCCGCCAAAAGCTGGTGGCCAAGTGCTCAATTTGTCAACTTCAACTTGTGCTAGTTCGAGTAACTCTCATGAAGTGGAATTCAATTGTTTGCTACCTTATATGTTGGAAGATGAGAAATTGTGTGTCACGCAAGATCCCAAAGCTGTCCTTCACAAGTTGTTTAGTGCCTCATCCATGCAACAAGTTACTCCCATTTTATCCAAGCAAGATGATTCAAATCACTGTCAACTAGTGCTGGATTTTACACCTTTGCACAATCAAGGTGTCAATGTGAAGATCCATGACCAAAGACTAATTAGAGAGTTTTGGATTGCCACTTGGGATTTTCACACGCCTTACACAAGTTCTTTCCTACCTTGGCGCATGTCCTTGTTTGAGCGCTTCCCGAAGCTGACCAAACGACATGCAACATGGCTCGTAGTCATTCGTCTACTTCCAACACTGCTGTCCTTTAAGCGCACCATCGATTTGTGGACAACTCACTTTCAAGAGGAGACTTTGAAGATTCGAGGACGAATCTTTTCGAGGAAAGAGGGAATGATGCGGATACAGGTGTGTAATAATTAACTTCAACCTTGGGTCAAGGATCCTTTGGTCCACATTGGCGGTCCGATGACAAGATCAAGATCCAAGAAGGTGAAGGAAGCTTTACGAGCCTTGATCATTCACCATACAAGCAAGGAACAAGCTAAGTTTGAAGATTTGATGGACCATGAAGTTACTTTGTTCACTTGTACGTTTGAAGTAAAGGAGTGATCTCATACTTGTTAGCTTAGTTGGTAGTTGTTTTAAGATTGTCCCGTTTAGTAGTTGTTAGGCGTTGAGTATTTTATTACTTATCGGGCCTTATCGGAAAGCCTTAAAGAGCTAGCTCTTTAAGCTCTTTTATGCGGACCGAATCTCTTCCAGGTTTATGTGGGCCGGATTTTGCCCTAGTTTTTAGCCTATAAAAAGGCACCTCTTGTAAGAGTAAAGGACAGAATATTACAATCAGAAATCGTGAGGAATTTTCCTTCAAGTTCTTAACCGAACTTACTCTTGAATTCTTGAGTTCATAGCTTAGGATTCAAATCAGACTTTATCGATTAGCTTGTTCCCTAATCGTGGTGTCGCTTCTTCCATCCTTATTTGCTTAAGGTTGCTGATTACCTTTGTGTGTCAGAGGTCTTGAGTTCATGAGAACAATCGAGTTCAATTTCTGTTGGGAGGAAAGATCCAACTCTGATAATTACAAGGTTGGGAGGTTCTAGGAGGGTCTTCCCCTAGGGTTGCCTATATCAGGATGTGTGGTGAATTGAGAACCTTTGTATATTCGATGTTTGTACTCCCTTTTGAGATAGTAATGTACATAAGTTTTGCTTTAAGTTTTGGATTGTCGTTATATTTATTCTTGTGGGTTTATTCTGGTTTTGTTTGAGGGTTGAAGTGAACGACTGAGTCCCGACGAGAGCTGGAGAGGCAGTCCGCCGAACCCTTTGGTTCGCCTTAGGGGGAGGTGGGGTTGTCACAAGATCACGAGAGAGTGAAGCACAAAAATATAAAGAGAAAGTGGAGTTATACAGTACCCATACCACATGGCCAAATCTAGTTAATATTTTCTTTTCTTGACTGCAACTAATTGAGAAAAATTCTGAAGGGAAAAAATTTTCAGAACATAACGTGAACTTTATAAATACCAGATCTTTGAGAAACAAAACAACAGACCTGAAAAAGTAAAAATCATGCTAAAAGATAAAATTGACTCCAAATTTCCGATTGCTATCAGCCAAGAATTGAAAAAATAATTAGCAAGTACTTCCAAAAAATAATTATTAGCTGATTATAATTAGCCAAGAGAAAACCACCAAAAAAGGCCAAAATCCTAAACTTCCAATTAGCAAGCACCGATTGTTTATGCTTGATCCCTCCCCATCAAAAAAAAAAAACAAAAAAAAGGATAGAGACAGGCTAATGCATTTCAAACATTAGCAGTCATGCATTAGAAAAGCAAAAAGTTAACCACAGTATGTGACATTAAATGTTGGCAAATTCACCTGCTAAATACATTCTCTCAATTAGAATTGTGTACTACCATCCATAAACCATTCACAATTTGAAGAAATGTAAGCTCATTTAAGTATCTTGTTCAAATCCACAAGAAATTTTAGCACCATCAACCTGCAAATTACATACAAACAAGCTCAAATTTGGATGGAATCAACCATAATTAATGCAAACTAAGTACTACATTTCATCACGAACCAAATTTAACAGAAAAATAATTACTACTATCACCTTTTTGGATGAAAACATTATGCATTATTATCATTTTCATATCCAAATAACTACCTTTACCAAGCATCCACCTCATTGTAATATAACTCCTTTCCCCTTTACCCAACCCCTATAGCATCATGTAACTCACTTTTTACATTATCATCGAGTAAATAAAAACAGATCATTAATTGAAGCCGTCCCGCTCAAGGAATAAAAACTTGCATTACAGTTCCCTACCCATCCTAAACTTGGCATCAGACCACATCAATTTGCATAAATGATTATTCTAAGCAATTATTTCATGTGAACAGATACGGGCCATAAATGTACACACATAACAAAACAAAAAATCGTATTTTCCATGTAAAAATGTGAATATGGCATTTTTCCCAAGGACTAAATTTTCTCATACTGAACCTTACCATAACTTAATAGAAAACTCATTATTCTTGCCTAAAATCTAATAAAAAAACCTTTGGCAGGTAGTGTAGGCAGATGATCTAGTGTATTGCTGGCATAATAAAGCTCTAATAACTTAACAAAATTGTAAACCCACTAATAAGTATTCATTAGCTAAAATGAGTCTCATTTTGAAAATACTCCAGAATATTCATGTTTTTGCACGAATATACCTTGGCTCTGCATTTTCCAGTAATTATTGCAATAGCAAAATGATAAGAAATGATTGCAAAAGATCCTCTCATCTGATTTAAATAAATAAAAAAAGCAATCTGTTCCAATACAAATCTAGATTTGGTCACAATGAACGAGAACCAATCTGTCATGCCATCGACATAAAACATATACGATCCAAAATATTCAGTTCAAGAGAATTAACCAACTAATTAAAAACATTGCCTGCAATTCATCAATTTGTTATAATAAAAATAAAAAATTCACCATAATTGCATTCACAAAATAGTCACACCAAGGACAACCTCAAGAAAATATGTGATACCCTATATTAAAGAACAACATATGGTAGAATTTGTTGATTCACATACCAATTCAAGTTCAATGGTAAATTAGAATAGCCAAAATTGTTCAAAATACCAAGAAAATAACAACTTGGGATCCATTTATCTCTAATGGCAGCTTGCTCAACAAAATCCACTAGCAAGGAGGCAACGGCCATTTTGTTCACTGATATTGCAATGACAAATACAAGAAAAATCAAAATGATTTAGTAATTTATTCAAGACGGCACAAAAATGGAAAAACAAGACCCATAACTCAGTATCATAGAGTGCCAACAACCAACTACAAAATTCTTAAATTGGCATATACTCGTATCTAGAACCACAGGTACAAGAAAATTTAAATGCAAAATCAGATCCTAACATGAATATGAATATTAACATGACAATGAAAACAACAACCACATCATAGTAGCTCTATTAGTTTTTTTTTTAAGAAGGTAATAATATGATCATTCCTTTCTTAAAACTTCGAATCCATTACCTTAACTAATCCAATCTCCTTAGTGTTGCTGCGGAAGCATTGTCTGCACCACATCAGGTCATACTTTCTGATAATACCATGGGAGTTTCCACACACAAGGCTGTCAAAACAAACCAACGTATAACCATAAGCAACAAGTCAAATCATCAAATAATTCAATCAGGTATTTAAAAAAGAAAAAGCACCAACCACCAGGAGGAGAAAATATCCACGTGGTTAGGTACAATTCTTAAAATGCCATAGTGAATAATACCGTTATCACTACAAAATACTACTTACAACAGCTTACTAAACTCCCAAAATTCAGTCGAGCCATCAACGACACAAGGCTTTTTTAGCATGAAAATCACATTGACCTGTCATTAGGACCAATTTAACTTGAAAACAAGATTATATACCATATGATCTAGTATACAAGGCAGTACACCATGAACCTACAATTTCTTGAAATCCAATCAAGGACTCCAGCATCACTGATACAAACACCAGATTATACTGGTAGACAAAACCACAATAAATGGGACTAAGAACGATACAATAAAAAAAGATTCAAGAACCCCACATGATAAATATTCAGACAGAATTAGACAACTGAAAAAAGATGAAAAACAAGTATTTTATTTCAGGAACATTGAACTGCTTTTTCTATTTTCTTCCTTAAACTGAGAAGGTTCGAGAAGCATGGGAAACAATGTTAAAGAATACACTTTTTTGAGAAAATAACCTTATAGAATCTACCTTCAAAAGGGATAAACAAAACTTACAAAACCACATGAAGATGGTGGAGGAAATTTCCAGATTATGTACCTGCAACATCACAACATCATAAAAGGGAAAAAAATTAGACAACTAATCTGGTAAATAATAGGAGACAAAAAATACCAAAAGGCCAAATATCTGAGGAAAGGACACGAGGTGCCAGAAAAGACAGCAATCATGATACTTATGCAATAGCAATGAAATGGAGGCTACATTTCCAAAAGAGGGCAGTAAATGCAACAGCACAAGTATGATCAGTCTAGAACAAAATTTTCATTATATGCTAATTCAGAGCCAACTACAATGTCACAAAGTAATAGGCAATAGACATGAAACTTCCAATACAAGCCCTTACACATAAACTCCCAATTACAAGGCTAATTTGTAAGAAATTCCTGGGGAAGTGTTACCATATCAAAAAGAAAAGAAAGTTAACTGATTTAATCCAGTTCTTTGGATTATAGGGATAACAACACATTTTCTGTGTCCTAGTTGGCCCAAACAGAGACAAAAGAAATCTAGCAAAATTAAAACAGAGAGGATGAAGCTACAATCTTTGCAATTTCAAGGCCTATACATTTAAAATAAGGTTAACGACTACTGATGATGGTCTTTTTTCATTTAAATAGGTTTTGGGAAGATTTTCAGTTCAAATATGTCTGAAATTTTCTATATTTCTGTCTAATTTCTTTCCATAACTTTCCACAGAAAAAAAGTGAATATAATAAGTAGAAAACACAAAACAACATTTCACCAAAAAAGAGAAATGCATTCTTATAGGATCCCATCAATAATACAAAGAATCCCATCAATAATTTCAATTTCATAACTCTCATTAAAAAGAAGCAAACAAAATTCGAATCAGTGATCAAAACTTGGACTTCATAAACGTCCATGCACTAGTCTAACGTTGGCGAATTCTGGGACTTGCGCATAATATTTACTATAGTTTCTTGACCTAATATAAGTTTGCCAGTGTCAAGTGAAAAAGGCGAATAATCTGCAACTCTAACCATCAAATGCTACCACCACGAGATGGGTTAAAAATTCTTCCGAGTGCAGTTCAAGAACTCAATAGAAACTGCTGAATCGAGTTACATTGCTCGAAAATTTACAATGAAACAAGAATAGAGAAGCGAAAAAGGAACTGCTTAGAATCAGAGGGAGAAAAGGGACTTACGAGGGCAGCACTAATCGGCGGGGACAACACTGGCAAGTGGCACGAGGTGTCAAAAATAATAGGAGAAAAAGAACTAAAAGACTAATAAACATAGTTTGGAAAAAATGAAGCAATAAGAGAATTTGAAGCAAAAAAATTCCAGCCAACTTTTCGATTTTGTTGTTGTCTATCAGAAAGAAATTGGAGAGAAAAAGTGCAGCTTTCTTCGTGATGATGAGGATGAGGATGAGGAAAAAGACGAGAAGAAAGAGAGCATGGGTCAGAGAGAGGGAGTCGGATGGCTAATTCTTCTTCTCATAAAAAATAATTGATGGCTAATTGATGGATTAAATTAAAATAAAAAATAAACTTACAGACCCGATTAGGCTGAAGATCCATTCTCTTCTCTTCATCTGCTTATTCTTCTTCACATCTTCTTTCTCTGATTAGGGAAAAAATTAAACGAAAAAAGACTCACAGAACCAACTTAAATTTCACGAAAAAAATGTAAAAACAAAAGCATACATGTTCTGATGAAGATCCATTTTTCCCCTTTCTGCTTCTTTTTTTCATGGCTTATGTTTTTCTTTGTCCCATTTCTCTTGCTGTAATATAAATCCAACAGATAGCCATGATATCTGGGAAAAAAAATTGAACTCAAACAGGTGGGCATTCGACGGTTGGACTGTTGTTGGCTTGTCCCTGGGGAAGAAAAGCAAAGAGAGGAAGAAGAGAGAAAGAAATGAAAAGAGGAAAGAGAAAGAGGAAGAGAAAGATGGAACCTTTCTTGGTTTCGAGCTCATCGGCCAAAAGAGAAATCGTGTGGCTCGAAAAAAGAAACAAAAATTGAATGACAAAGAATATAGACGGCAGCGGTGGTTTACCAAGGCACAGCTATCCCAAAAAGAAGATAAATGAACATTGCAACCAGGGCAAATGAGTAAGACATGACCCGTCACATTGAGTTCATTAACTACTCCAATTTTTATCACAATTTATTAGTCCAATCGGTGTCACCAAAAGGCTGCAAATAGGTACGGTGGGAAGAGAAATAGACCCAAATGTTTGAAGAAAAAGGACAGCTATTAATTATTGCTCTTTTGGTGGGTTCCATACAGCAAAACACTCAGGCTTACAAACGCACGACCCAATTTGCAGCCTCTGCATTAAAAAAAAACAAGCAAACACACACACACACATGGACGAACACACTCCAGCCAATAACAATTGGCCACATCAGCAAAACAACCATCCCTTTTGAGCCATAGCATTCCCTCTTTTATACATATGTTAATAAATAAACCAAAATATAGTGGGTTTGTTTAAATTTGAAGGTGTTTGGAGAGAAAATTATTTGAAAAGTTATTTAGAATAATTACATTAGCACTTTTGGTGATTTAATATATGTGAGTTGAAAAGGTAGTAGAAAATACACAAAATAGTTGTAAAATATATTTATGATACAAGTAAAATATTAATTGAAATTCTTTTTTATATCCATACACAGGTTATTTGGAAAAAAATTTTAGTATTATTTATTGTAGCATTTTGAAATGATGTATGTAAGATTAAAAGAAAAAGTGTCCTGGAAATAATAACAAAATTTTCTAAATAACTATTTGCAGATGAATTTGGTTTGTTTGAAAACAAAATTACAATGGTAAACAAAATTTGTTAGTTTTGTTTTCCAAGTGGCTATTTTTTTTTACCTTTCTACCTCACCCCACACCCTTCCTACCCATGATTGTCAACCATAAGATTCGAACCTTGGACTTGAAAGTGTGGAAAACTCTAGTAGTTCTCTCTTAACCAACCAACTTACTAAATTTTATTAATTGGTTTTCTTTTACTTTCTTCATAAATAATGGTAAATTATATTCGGTCCATGTGGATAGGAGATAATATGGAAAAAATTATCTAAAATAATACTGTACCAATTTTTGTAATCTGATGTATGCAATATAAAAAAACGGTTGAAAATAGTCTTTATCATGTAAACAGAATAAAATTTAGATTTTTTTTTGGCAAATCTTAATAACCAAACATATTGTGGATAAGAATAATGTCTAGAGTGCATAAGAATAATGTATGGAAAAACCACATGAACAAATGTCTATTCTGATCCAATTTAGAGCACACTTTTAGATGATTCGCATTTTCACCTAATGTTATTACATTCAGACATGTAATTGTGGGCTCCAAGGAGGGTATGCTAGGAGTGTATTTCCTGTCAATAGTAACTAGCACTTTTACGCTTCTAGTGCCCGCAATTGTTTTCTCAATGCATGTTCCCGTTCATTAAAAGTATATCCAGTTTCTGAAAAATTGGAGAAAAGTAGATAGGGTTAATCAATTTTGACTTCCTGAATTTTGAAGGTAATCACACTTTACCAGTTCTTAGCCTTAAAAATATACACTTTATCCCCTGTGAAAACTAGTCAAAGTTAGAAATGCATAAAAAGTGACTGTAATGACATTATTACCTTTTCTTTATGGAATTATCTATAACTTACTATTTTATCTCTTTTATCGCTAAAAAATATACATCTTCTATATGGTATCTAGTATATAAAAATAGCAATGTACAAATGATCAATTTTAGAGTTGAATGTTAAAATACAGAAGACCAATAAGGTATTAGATTGGTATTGTCAAATATTTATATAAATACTATAAGAAACAAAAATATCATTATCCAATATTTTCACACAATCTCTAAATACAGCTCAGGAGTCAAGCTTACAAAATAAAACCAAGAAAACCCACTAAAGAGTTAAGGAGTGCTCATGCGAGCGACTAACCAAATCTTAGACAAAGACTTTGCCTTCTCCACTCCCACTCTCACGTTCTCACTCCTGTAAGGAAAACAAAATTCACAAAATGAGTTAGAAATCTAGTGAGATTCCAAGAAAACAGGCAAGTAAACTAGCAGGCATGATACCATTAAGTCAAACCCAAATAGAGCAGGACATAATGCATAGTAAAGCAAGTAACCAGATAGATCATGCAATAGTATACAGTAAAGAACACGTTCATGGTAAAGGATATGGGCTGCTCTCAGGAGCAGGTTCCACCGCAACTTGTCCAGGGTCCGTTGACTCTCCGTCAACCATGGATTTATAATGTCTGTAGATCACCACTAAACGTCGATCTCCGTCCACCAATCTTCCCCCTACCGAGCCCGAACATCAAATAAATACCTAGGGTTCGTCAATCTTCTCGATCAAGTCCTTCCCGACTCGATTCAACCAACTAGCCCTGAGTTGGGTTGATAGCCTCAAGTATTCAAGTATTCAAGATTTGGGCTTATAACCCCAAGTATTCAAGTATTTAGGATTTGGGCTTAGAACCCCAAGTATTCAGGTATTCGGGAGTGGAGTCGTTGACTGTCATCCAACGCTCATACAGGTAATGATTGAAAACGTTAGTTATCACTTAACGCTTCGTATTCAGAAATGTCACGAGTAAATAGGTTAGAAACTACGCCTTTTATCCAAGGTTGCCCAACTTACCCGACCTCTCTGAAACTGGTCTCAAGCAAGAGTCCAACGAGAGCCTAGTTCAGCCGTTACCGACCTACATTCACGCATACCCATGAGTAGCCCAAATTTTCACTTATCCGACGTCTCGGATAAGGGTCCAAGGGTCTAATTCAACCACTACAAGAGGAATGCAGCCGGTCTACAATCATACACATATACATGCAAGTACGCATGCTGATACGAGCAGTGGGACCATCAGTAACTCATGCCAAGATGCTTGAGGGCTTTTTCAATTCAATCCATGATGTTCAAGACTCTATTAGAATACATGAAGTCGTAGAGGTGATGGAGCACTAGCTATTTGATCTTCATGTTTTTAGTATCACACGCAGGATCAATTATTTCAAATTCATGGAGGTCAAGTGCAAATAAGGACACACTCGCCTAGCCATGACCAAGTCACAAATAATGCCCAGCATGTCACATTTTCAAGCATTTCAACTATTTCAAGTCAAGATACAGGTCACATGCAAATCAAGTTTCTTGTACATGCATGAATGGGATATCAAGTGCTTAGTCAAGTTAGGTCAAGTGCGATAAAGTACACACTCGCCTATGAAATGCCAAATCAAGTGTCTAGTAAATTTCTAGCAGCAATGAGCATGGAACATGCAGTTAGAACACTTATCAATAGTCAAGTAAGCAAGACAAGAGAAAGCTTTGACAAGTTCTCCGCGGGGTTTCCTTCGAATTCCTCTTGAATACCTGAGACATGCACAATCAACGATTACCAATAATCGTTCAACCAAGGCAAAACAATTCCCCTCAACCTTTCTCTCAAGCATGCTCAATCTCTTGTCAAATTAAGAGAGAAACTCTTTTCACTTAACTACTAAGGTAACACTCAAGGGAAGATTCAAAAGTGCTCCATTTGTAAGTCAAAACGTGGCAAGAGTTTTCAATTCAAAAGTTAGCCAAACAGCCCAAGAGTTTAACAAAACACACTTGGGAAGGAAAAACCACTTTCACTTCCTTAACTCTTAATCTTTTGTCCAAGTTTTGATATATAAATATATAAATATAAATATATATATATAAATGAGCGTTCGAGTTTCCTAAAACTTATGAAGTCCAAACTTCACCAAACCACCATTTATTTCTTAGCAATAACACCAACAAATCCTCCAAGTTTTGAACATCAAGCAAGTGAAATTTTTTCACAAAACTCTTGGCATGGCGCTCCACTTTTCACCCCTTTTAATTCAAACTTGTTGCTCCTTTTAAAAGCACATTCGAGGGCAATTGATTAGCAAATTATGTTGAGCAAAATTTCACTTTAAAGTTAGAGGAAACGAGACAAATTTCAATCCAAGATTCGGCCAAAACTTTCCAAGTTTTGTTTGCCATTTCATAAGAAAAATCCAAGTTTTTGTAATGCTCTTTGAAAAGTCATAACTTGAATTTTGTAAGTCCAAAAATCATAAATCTTATATCGTTAAAAAATGGACTCAAAAGTCTACAACTCTCTGGAAGACACCTTTATAAAATTCAGCCCATAACTTAGTCAAATCTTAGCCTCAATTCATGGCTCAACCGAGTGCAAAAACAGGACAGTCTTGGATTTTCAGCCCACTTGAAAATTTTGTTGGTATTTATACAAAGTGAATCAAATCATGAATTGCACACGGTTAAAAGAGCTATGAATCTAGTTTCAAATGTAACAAACGGGACTCAATTTAAAATTTTCTACACCAAGATATAACAGATTTCCCAAAAATACTCAGAGTCTCTAGCGGGAAAAATTTTCAAAAACACTTGACTCAACCTTGCTACTTAAACTCATGATTTTTGGTTCAAATCCAACTCACAATCAAATTTTAATGTCTAACAAAGTTTGTGGAGCAAGATTTTCCCTAAAAGTTTTGAAAAATAAGGGCTAATAGCACTCAAAAGTTTTGGCCAGCAAGAAGTTTTCAAAACAGAAATTTTCCTCAAGTCATCTACCTAAATCAAGGTTTCAAAGAAACCCATCATCAACCCATCAAAGATCCAATCCACCACAATTAAAGACCATAAGTTCTAGGTTATAAAAGACACTAGTTCTAGATCATAAGGTTAGCCAAAATGTACAAATATCCAACCCATATATTGTCATACCAAGGCTTGAAAAATGCAAACCCTAAGTTGAAATTCATGGTCACAAGCTGAAATTTCTATAATGAACCTAAAAAAAGATACAAAGGTTAGATAATCCACATGGTAAAGCTAATAGATCATAGCAAAATTGAAAGGACCATATCAAAGCTGGAATTCATCATTTAAAGCTGGAAATTTCAATTCACTACACAAACCATGAAATTTTTCATAGAATCCACCATAATTAAGCCTTAAATCTACTAAAGTGCAAGTTAAAAGTGAAGAGATGGTTTCAAGCTATGGTTACCTTTAATCCTATGAAGAAGAGCAACCAAAGCTTCCTTTTTTCTCCAAATTCCTCCACCCAAGGTCTTCCTCCTTCTTTAAAGTTAATGCCTATGGATTGGATTGCAAGCTTATGGTGAAATCTCAAGATTCAAGCAAGAATTTCTAGGTTGCAAATGGAATTTATTTCCTCTCCTTTTCTTCTCCAAGAAGTCGGCCAAGAGGTAAGAAAGGAAATGAAATTTTTGGTCAATTTTTTTCTAAGATGAAGACTAAAACTAGTCTTAGTGAAAGTCAAAGCTCCAAGGCTTTAATGACAAATGGCATCCAAGGATTAATCCTCATCCTATTGTCTTTCAATTACTAAAATATCTAACCGACCTCTAATTATCCCTTAACACCTTATAAAATAATATCTGTTTGCACAAAACTCTTTCTAATCTTAAAAAATTTATGGCACGCACCTCACTAGTGGGTACTACTTCCATAATGCATTACGACCTTAACATGTACTAACTTATACAAGGAAAATGATTTAAAAAATTGACTCACTTATAAAAATATCTAGGAAATTAAAGCAATGAATTAAAGGAGAGAAAATGTATTCAAAGAAATAAAATAAATTATAAAATAATTTTCGAGTTCTCACACTTTCTCTCCCTTAAAAGAATTTCGCTTCCGAAATTCTCACCTTTACTCACAAAACTCAATTTTTATACGATTTTCTCTATTTCTTAAGAGTTTATCCTCACTCATGCCACTACCACGAATTTGTCTAGAGGAAAATCTTAATAATGTAATAGTTAAATTAACATGCTAAGAAAGATCAATGAAGGTATCAAAAGGTGTAAGATGATATGAACATAGGACTCGTTGATAAGAAGAAATCATAACTACGCAACTTGGTTACTACTCTCACTAGCCCTTAAACTCATACACTGTATATTGGCAAATCATCAACAACGTAAAGCCCTTTTCCTTTACAATTGTACCACGAGACCCGAATCACCCTCTCTAATCAAAATTTCTTCCTTTCAAATCACAAATGAAAAATTCTCGCTTAAATCCAAGGCTAAATTATGGTAATTGATTCATGCATGAGGACTCAATGCCGCTCAACCACAGACATTTAATATTACTAACTAAAATATCAGGCACCAAACTCACTGTTTCTAATGGTGTTACAACTTACTACACAAAGTTTCACAACACATAGTCCAATAAATGCAACTATTTTGGGTAAAATATCACTACTTGCAAACTTTGACTATTGCAACAGTTTTACCATCACGAAACTCATTTATTGGGCAATTCCTCACTTGATGTCCAATTTGGCCGCATCTAAAACATGCACTAGTTTTCAGATAACATGATCCAGAATGAATTTTGTCACAGGTTTCACACTTAGCAGCTACATCTCTCTTCTTAAAGTGTCCATTCTTTCTTTTCTTCTTCTCTTTATCCTTCATATCAAATTCATTTTCACTAATCTCTTTACGTTTTTCTTTAGTATCATGGGAGATTTCTTCACCCCATTTAATTTGGTTATTAGGAATGTTTTGAGATGTTACTTGACTAGGCAAATGCACCAATTCAAATTTATTCCGCACCTCCTCCGGTATCCCTTCATATTTCTTTTTCATTTCTATATTCTTATGCAGTAGCCCAATTTTCTCTGAATATTCTTGTTTTCATCATCCTTTCCAGTGCTCAGTTAATCTCTTTTGGAACTCTACTTTCTTTTGAAAAATCTTTATTTTCTTATGTATTTCAACCAAATTTGTCATCTCACCGGTTCACTTAAACTCAAGGTATAGCCTGCTAGGCAAATCAAAGGATCGAGATAAGTAACTAATTATAATTGAAAACTCTAGTCATATAACTTTTAAGTTCATTCACTCCTAATCCAACCACGAAAGGTTAAACTTAGCTATTCTCAAATGAGATAGACAAGGAAGTGGAATACAGATAAGGCAATACCTCAAGATGCTATGTCACTTATTCCTATTCTAAGGTCTTAACACAAGGGGTACCACTATCACTTATGCACATAGCGAAACCCTAAAGCATATTTCGTACATCAAAAGTTTCACACCCTACCTTAAACTTTTGCATACAGGTAGAGAACCTTAATCCTTCTTCTCAAAATCTTTATACATAATTCCAAAACTCTCAATCTCGGACGATAATAATCAAAGCCAAGTTTATACTTTGACGTAAATTGATAGGTATCATGGAAGTATAGACAAGGGTAGTTCATCAAGAACCGAACTACATTATCTAATATCACAAGAGGGGTAGAAATGCCAATATAGTTGCTGTTAAACTGCCTCAAAATCATGTAAACACCTATCAAGTTCTCGCGTTCATAGGAGAAGGAAAACAGGTCTTCAGTGCTAATTTCTCAACATACACTACAATCTAACCACCGTCTATAGAAACCCTACCCAAACTATTACTAGATTAGTCCATGATAGCAATCCTCAATCCAAATTTCTTGATCGGTTCAATTCCTAAAGTCAAATATTAGAATCTTCTGTGCCTTAACCTTTGCCATCAAAACTTATTTCAATTATAATCAAGAAACTGACCTTTATTCTAGTGCTCTCCACTTTTTGGTAATAGGGTATAAAAATCCGAAATTAGGAGAATTCATGTCTCAGGCCAAACGCTCCTAAGTGCAAATCAACCAAGTTGAGATTCCTACCTGGCGTACATATCTATCTTCCCCAAGTATCATGATAAAGACTTTACACCAAAAACAGTTATGATTCACAGTTTACGCTCAAGAATAGCATCTAATTCTTCACACTTATTCACATAATCGGGACCATAACACTACTTGGCCCCACACTCAGCCCGCGCAGAGACCACACAAAACTTTTCTGATACCATCTGTGATAGCTCCACCTTCCCCTAGGGCGTATCCAAGGGTTTGACGGACCGTCTGCCTAACTATCGTCAGAACTCACTCACGTACCATAAATTTAATAAAATAATAACCTTAAGTAATAAGAGCAATAACAATTACAACCTTAGATATATATAACCATGGACATCAAATGTTCACACAATCTCTAAATACAGCCCAAGAGTCAAGCTTACAAAATAAAACCAAGCAAACCCGCTAGAGAGTTAAGGAGTGCTCATGCGAGCGACTAGCCAAATCTTAAGCAAAGACTATGCCTTTTCCATTTCCAATCTCACGTTCTCACTCCTGTAAGGAAAACAAAATTCATAGAATGAGTTAGAAACCTAGTGAGATTCCAAGAAAACAGGCAAGTAAACTAGCAGGCATGATATCATAAAATCAAACCCGAATAGAGTAGGACATAATGCATAGTAAAACAGGCAACTAGATAGATCATGTAATAGTGTACAGTAAAGAACACGTTCATGGCAAAGGATATATGCTACTCTTAGGAGTAAGTTCCACCGCAGCTTGCCCAGGGTTCGTTGACTCTCCGTCAATCATGAATTTATAATATCCATAGATCACTATTAAATATCGATTTTCGTCCACCAATCATTCTCCTATCGGGACCGAACACCAAATAAATACCCAGGGTTCGTCAATCTTCTCGACCAAGCCCTTGCTGCCTTGATTCAACCAACTAGCTTTGGGTTAGACTTATAGTCCCAAATATTCAAGTATTCAAGATCTAGACTTAGAGCCCCAAGTATTCATGTATTCAGGAGTGGAGTCATTGGCAGTCATCCATCGCTCACGCAGGTAATGATTGGAGACATTAGTTGTCACTTAATGCTTCGTGTTCAGAAATGTCATGAGTAAACAGGTTAGGAACTTCGTCCTTTACCCAAGGTTGCCTAATTTACCTGACCACACTGAGGCTGGTCTCAAGCAAGAGATCCAACGAGAGCTCAGTTCAGCCATTACCGACCTACATTCGCGCATACGCATGAGTAACCAAAGTTTTCACTTACCCGACGTCTCGGATAAGGATCCAAGGGCCTAATTCAACCGCTACAAGAGGAATGCAGCCGGTTTATAATCATGCACATATACATGCAAGTCCGCACGCAGGATCAATTATTTCAAATTCATGGAGGTCGAGTGCGAATAAGGACACACTCGCCTAGCCGTAACCAAGTCACAAGTAATGCCCAACATGTCACATTTTCAAGCATTTCAACTATTTCAAGTCAAGATATGGGTCACTTGCAAATCAAGTTTCTTGTAAATGCATGAATGGAATATCAAGTGCTTAGTCAAGTTAGGTCAAGTACGATAAAGTACACACTCACCTATGAAATGCCAAATCAAGTGTCTAGTAAATTTCTAGCAACAATGAGCATGGAACATGCAGTTAGAACACTCATCAATAGTCAAGCAAGCAAGACAAGAGAAAGCTTCGACAAGTTCTCCTCGGGGTTTCCTTCGAATTCCTCTTGAATACCTTAGACATGCACAATCAACGATTACCAATAGTCGTTCAACCAAGACCAACAATTTCCCCTCAACCCTTCTCTCAAGCATGCTTAATCTCTTGTCAAATTAAGAGAGAAACTCTCTTCACTTAACCACTAAGGTAACACTCAAGGGAAGATACAAAAGTGCTCCATTTGTAAGTCAAAACGTGGCAAGAGTTTTCGATTCAAAAGTTAGCCAAACTGCTCAAGAGTTTAACAAAACACACTTGGGAGGGAAAAGCCACTTTTACTTCCTTAACTTCTAATCTTTTGCCCAAGTTTTGATATATATATAAATGAGCGTTCAAGTTTACTAAAACTTATGAAGTCCAAACTTCACCAAACCACCATTTATTTCTTAGCAATAACACCAACAAATCCTCCAAGTTTTGAACATCAAGCAAGTGAAATATTTTCACAAAACTCTTGGCATGGCGCTCCACTTTTCACCCCTTTTAATTCAAACTTGTTGCTCCTTTTAAAAGCACATTTGAGGGCAATTGATTAGCAAGCTATGTTGAGCAAAATTTCACTTTAAAGTTAGAGGAAACGAGACAAATTTCAATCCAAGATTCGGCCAAAACTTTCCAAGTTCTTTTTGTCATTTCATAAGAAAAATCCAAGTTTTTGTAATGCTCTTTGAAAAGTCATAACTTGAGTTTCGTAAGTCCAAAAATCATAAATCGTATACCGTTAGAAAATAGATTCAAAAGCTGTAACTCTCTAGAAGACACTTTCATAAAATTTAGCTCATAACTTAGTCAAATCTCAGCCTCAATTCACTGCTCAACTGAGTGTAAAAATATGACAGTCTTGGATTTTCAGCCCACTTGAAAATTTTGCTGGTATTTTTAAAAGTGGACGAAACCATTAATTTTACACTATTAAAAGAGCTATGAATCTAATTTCAAATGCAACAAACGGGACTCAATTCAAATTTTTCTACACCAAGATATAACAGATTTCCCAAAACTGTTCAGAATCTCCTGCGGAAAAAATTTTCAGCAACACTTGACTCAACCTTCCCACTTAGGCTCATGATTTTTGGTTCAAATCTAATTCACAATCAAAGTTTAATATCTAACAAAGTTTGTGGAGCAAGATTTTTCCCAAAAGTTTTGAAAAATAAGGGTTAACAACACTTAAAAGTTTCGGCCAGCAAGAAGCTTTCAAAACAGAAATTTTCCTCAAGTCATCTACCTAAGTCAAGGTTTCAAAGAAACCCATTATCAACCCATCAAAGATTCTGTCCACCACAATTAAAGACCATAAGTTCTAGGTTATAAAAGACACCAGTTCTAGATCATAAGGTTAGCCAAAATGTACAAATATCCAACCCATATATTGTCATACCAAGGCTGGAAAAATGCAAACCCTAAGCTGAAATTCATGGTCACAAGCTGAAATTTCTATAATGAAGCTAAAAGAACATACAAAGGTTAGATAATCCACATGGTAAAGCTAATAGATCATAGCAAAATTGAAAGAACCATATCAAAGCTGGAATTCTTCATTTAAAGCTAGAAATTTCAATTTACTACACAAATCATGAAATTTTCCATAGAATCCATCATATTCAAACCTTAAATCTACTAAAGTGCAAGTTAAAAGTGAAGAGATGGTTCAAGCTATGATTACCTTTAATCCTATGAAGAAGAACAACCAAAGCTTCATTTTTTCCCCAAATTCCTCCATCCAAGGTCTTCCTCCTTCTTTAAAGTTACTTCCTATGGAATGGATTGCACGCTTATGGTGAAATCTCAAGATTCAAGCAAGAATTTCTAGGTTGGAAATGGAGTTTATTTCCTCTCCTTTTCTTCTCCAAGAAGTCGGCCAAGAGGTAAGAAAGGAAATGAAATTTTTGGTCAATTTTTTTCCAAGATGAAGACTAAAACTAGTCTTAGTCAAAGTCAAAGGTCCAAGGCTTTAATGACAAATGGCATCCAAGGGTTAATCCTCATCCTATTATCTTCCAATCACTAAAATATCTAGTCAACCTCTAATTATCTTTTAACACCTTATAAAATAATATTTGTTTGCACAAAACTCCTTCTAATCTTCAATAATTTATCGCACGCACCTCACTAGTGGGTCCTACTTCCATAATGCATTACGAACTAAACATATACTAACTTATACAAGGAAAATGATTTAAAAACTTGACTCACTTATAAAAATATCTAGGAAATTAAAACAATGAATTAAAGTAGAGAAAATATATTCAAAGAAATAAAATAAAATATAAAATAATTTTCGGGTCCTCACAGTCTGGATATTCAATCTTCGATTCTTCCTTCATCTACTTGTTTTTTGTTCATTCATGCTAAGTGTACTATTTAGAAGTGGGAGAGCACATAGTCTGCTTTGAACTAGATTCTCTATCATGGTTTCTTGCTGGGGATTTCAATGTGATTGCGAATGCTGAAGAAAAAAAGGGAGGTTTGCCTTTTTGGCCTTCTGAAAGGGTAGATTTTCTAAATTTTATGTCTTTGCTGAAGTAAGTGATACTGGTTTCTCCAATTCCAGATATACCTAGTGTAATAATAGGCAAAGTAGGGCTTGGGTATGGAGACGTCTTGATAGGTTGCTAATCAACCAAGCTGCTATGCTTATGGAAAACAATTTTTTAGTCCAACATTTGGGTAGAGATCTTTCGGATCTTGCTTTGCTTTTGTTGTCTACATTTATGAGGCTGGATAATAAGGCGAAGCCTTTCTAATTTTTGAATATTTGGACTTCCAAAGAGGGGTTATTGAATGTTATAAAGAAAGGCTAGACATACTTTTTTAGTGGTTCTTCTTCAAGCATTTTATCTGCTAAGTTGCATAATGTTAAGCAAGGTCTTAAAACATGGTCTAAAGAATCTTTTGGTGATATTTTCCTGGCTGTTCGCAATGCATGGAAGGCGGTGTTGAAAGTTGAGATTTCATTTGACAATGATCCTTTGGAGAGTCATCAAATTGAGTTACAAGAAGTGCATGCAAGACAAAAAAATTCTTTGGCTATTGAGGAAAAGTTTTGGAAGTAGAAAGCAAGAATGAAATGGCTTCGCCATGGTGATTGAAACTCAAAATACTTTCATGCTGTGGTTGTTGAGAGGAGAAGAAAGGCTATTGTACATCGAATTAAAAAAGATAATAGATATTGGCCAGACAAGGAGTCTCAAATTGCTAGTGAAGCAATTTGTTTCTTTCACAATTTATTCTCCGTTGAGTCTTATCCTACTTCTTATTGTAGACACCGAATTTTTGGTGTAATTTCATTTTTAGTTTTTATTTGTCGTGTTCATTTTTAGCTTTTAGTTTCCAGTTTTATTTTTATTTTTAAGTTTTATCATAGAATTTGTTAAACAAGAAAAAGGAAAAAAAAAGCATTCAAAAAATAGGTTTTTAGTTTTCTTGGAAAAATCATTAAAAAAAAAGGGAAATTTGTTCACAAAAATATGTTTATTTCTTTAAATTCAACCTTTTTGCACTTTAGTTATTTTTATTAAGTTATTTTGAGGAAAAGAAAATGAATGAAAATGAAAAAAGAAAATGTAGAAAAAGATGGAAAAATGGCCATTTTTGTTGTTTTTAGTTGTTTAGTTTTTAAATTATTTTCATTATTATTACTATTACTATTACCTGGTTTTTGTCAATTTGTTATTATTATTATTTATGTTTTATCATTGCTGTATTTATTAAGTTGAAAGTTAAAAAAAAAAAAGAAAAAAAAAAGAGAAACTCGGCATGCAAGCTGCGTTTTGCCGCAGCTTGCAAACACAGGCTTGGGCAGCTCCTTGGTTGCAAATATAGCAGGAACGGCTGGGTTTAGGTTTTGGTTAAGGTCCCATATAAATACAAAAAAAAGAAAGGTAGCCGCAAGGGGGAACCAACGGGGAAGAAAACAGAAAGGGGAGGCTTCGGTTTCAAGGATCGGCGAGGAGAAAATTTCCAACCACCACAGCAACCATCTCAACTCCATCCGCTGCCTGCCCAGACACCTCCTCATGCTATCAGCCCAAGCCACTACAAACTTCCATAACCAACCACTACAAACCACCATAACCACCGCCTGCAAACCTCCATAACCACCGCCTGCAAACCTCTATAACAACTCGCCTACACCTACGCTTGTCTGGCCCTTCATGACGATGGCATCCCTGTCACTGCGGAGAAGATCACTACGTTGGTGAAAGATGCTAGTGTGACCGTGGAATCCGACTGGTCTTTGCCAAGCGCTGTGAGAAGAGGAACGTCGACGATCTTATCATTGACGTTGGCGGTGGTAGTGGCGCTGCCGTTGCTGTCGCTGCCTCCTTTCTACTACCACTACACCTGTTGCTGAAGGTACAGGTCTAAAGACAGTGGAACAGGTAACTTTCCATCCTTTTTTCTGCTCATTTCCGTCTCTAAATAGAGCCCAACATGCTAAGCTGAAACTTGGTTCTTGGTTCATTTTCTGGGTCTCTGCTAAATCAATACGCATCAACTAGAGCTCTAATCTGGTTGAAGTCCTGGTCTGGCTTGTTTCTGTTTTTTTTTTTTTGTTTGGGCCTGTTCGCATATTGATTGACAAGATTTCTGGCTTTCGGTTTTAAAAATGAATAATCTGTGCGATGTTGGATGCTGTGAATGAGAATGAATGTTTGCATGGGTATTTGCTAGAAATATCTCGGTTTCGTGATTTGGTCTCCGATGAATCTGATTTCATCATTGTTTCATGGCCAAAGGGGCGGATAGGATGTACAAAAAATGAATTCTTTTTCCATTCCTTTGTTACTTTCTTCTTGCTGCCTTTTCATTCATTTCGTTTCTAGCACTTGCTTCTTTAGAACTTGTTTCTCATTTCTCAAAGGATGGGGAGCATTGTTGTTTAATATTTTTATACCAGGGGCAAACCCATTTTATGATACTTGCTGGGCTTAATGCAAACTCATTTTCACAGATTGTATGATGCTTATTGTTGGGATCTTTGGATAGATAAATTTTGTTGAAAATTGTTGAGAAAATGGGATGGAGTTCAGTGGTATCTGGTTGGACGAATTTACGGTTTGTTCTTGTGAGTTTGCAAATGATTTGATGCTAGAGAGAGTTGCATGTTCCGTTTTCTGTTCTGAAGTTTCTTCCGTTGCTTGTTCGGGTTTTCAGTTTGTGTTTGGATACATATATTTCGTGTATTTTGGGCTTGAATTTTGACAAAACAATAAGCATGCTCCTGTTGGAGATGAATTCAAGAAGAGTTGCAGAAAGATTTTCTTTTTTGTATCAGTTTTCTTTGCGTTTCAGCTTGCGCATGAATCTGCTGCAACATGCTAAGCTCGAAATTCTCAGCTGGTTGCAGCAGCATTTTTGCAGCAGCCCTCTCTGAGTTGTTTAATTGCCGGGGGTTTGTTCACCTTTTTTGGGTGCAGGGGGTAGGGATTGAAGTGGTTCTTTGCAGATGTTAAAATGTTTTCTTTCCCATTGCTTGTGTCCTCCTCTGTTTTGCACATTCTTGTCTTGGGGGGCTGAAATGGGGTAGTTTAATGCACTCTCTTGATGTTAGTTGCTGGGCAGTTCATGCTAGAAGGATACGTAGGAAATTTTGTTGCTTGATTCAAGTTGGGTTTGACTGAAATAGCTAGCTTGCGGTTTGAGCATGTAATTGGATAAGCTGCTATAGTGAGCAAACAAAAATTGCAGAAGTTTTTTCTCATGTTATTTTGCTTGAAGCTGCATTAGTTTTCATGTTTTTATTCCTGCAACAACTCACAAGTTGGTTTGATCACTTTGTTTGTACATTTAAAATCTTGTGTCAATGATGGTTGCTTTTCCTCTGGTTTGCTCACAAGCTGCAAAATCGCAACAGAAAATAAGCAAAGAAGGCGTCGGTTTGCTAGAAAGCTTCATTTGCATGCATGAACAATTTTCTGGAGTTTGCACTTTGCCCCAAGTCCTTGTGTCCCAGTTGAGTTTGATTGAAATAGCTGTCTTGTGTTTGAGAATGTTGATTCGATAAGCTGCAATAAGGAGTAATGAAAGTTGCAGCAGAATGGGGCGAAGTAAAAAAAAAGAAAAAAAGAAGGAAAACTAGCTTCAGTTCTTGTCTTGAACTTTGGTTTGCATGAAAATCTTCCCTTGTGTATATGATAATTGATGAGAACCTGAAGTTGGTTTGTGGTTTGAGGAGTTGGTGAATTTATGTAGCATGAATTTGCTGAAGATTAGTAGAAGGAAGTGCAGCAAATTGTTGCAGAAACCATCTTCGTAGCTTTTGCATGAATTTTGCATGAAAATGATTTTCAAAAATCGCACTCCAACCCCTTGGTTTCCCTCTAATGCTTCCATGGCCCAACAAATTGGAAAACATAATCAATTTCGTCCTTCTGTCAATGTTAATTTTATTTGACACATTCTAATTTAATTTTGGATGGATTGTTTGTGAATTTTTAGGATGATTTTTGCGGTTTAATAAATCTCGACAAATTCTTAGTTTTGACTTGTATTCTCAGTGGAGCCTTGGTCAATTTTGATGCTTAATCATTACAAATGGGTTTTTCATTCATTTTGTGAAATTCTAATTTTTGGTTTTGATGGGTTTCTGTTTAAGCTATTAGTTTTAATTCATTTTTATTTATGACCTTTAACATTTGCAATGATAATAATTTCCCCCTCAATGCTTTATAATTCTTTCAACTGGATCCTTGTCTACTTTAAACCTTTGAATATGGATTGTTTATTCCATTTGGGTATGTTGAGTGATTCAATTTCGTATCATTTTCATTCCATGTGATTATTTGATAATTTAAGTGGTACCTTGACCTTTTTATTATTTTGGAGGGTAAATTAGTAATTTCACTACGTTAGGGCATCGCTTCAAGGGAGGTACATTCTATCCCTCATTTACACTACATTTGACCTTACGTGCTCCTACGTGCTCCTACGTGCTATGTGAATATGCATGTCTACTTCGCTTTCCTTACCTCCTTGCATGCATTTACTTGCTTTTACTTTTATTTAAGCTTTATGGGGTATGTGTACACCTCTTGGCTTGTAATAGATAGTGCTCGGAGAGCATCTGGTCCATTTCTCCTTCCCCTTTATGCTTTTATGGGGTATGTGTACACCTCTTGGCTTGTAATAGATAGGGCTCGGAGAGCATCTGGTCCATTTCCCCTTCCCCTTGGTTGTTTGTTTTGTTGCTACATGTTTAATTGCTTTATTAGGCTCTTGCATCTAGTCGAGCATGCTAAGTGTTACGTGTTACGTGTTTACGAGTGTTTTGGCATGTCTACTTGCTTTCATAGCCATGAATAAATGGAATGGATGAATATACGTTTCCGCTAGTCCAACGCTAGTCGGAATTCATAGAATGGGCTAGTCCAACGCTAGACCCTTAGGGATTTCCCCTCATTAGCATATCTTTTGCTTGTTCACCACATATCATGCATTTTTCTTAGTTTTATCACTTGGCATGCTCCTCGAACCCCCTTTCCCTTCATTTTAGGATTTTTGCATATCATGATAGTTGTAGGGTCCATTTGCTTGAGGGTCCCCTTCTGATAAGGGAAACGAGCGAGTGTGGCTACTCGATAGCCTTAGCACGCTAGTTTTGCCTTCTAATCAAAGGGAAAATCGAAGTCGACAAGTTAGGAGTCATTCCCATACCCGACCTGATGCATTCCCTTAGGTTCATTCATTCTCATTTATCACTCACTCATTCTTTTCAATTCACATTTTCCTTTCCTTATTGTTCATTTTGATTTCTACTTCACAAAATTGCATTCAATCACACCTATATGCACTTATCACTATATTTCATACACTTGCACACGAACACTTGGAATTTTCATACAATTGCACACGTGCACCTTTTCATACACTTGCACACAAACACTTGGATTTTTAATTTCTTTCATACACTTTCACACTTGCACACTTGAGTCTCATTTGCATTAATCGACCTCTATGGGGTTTTCCTTTGTTGGCCGCCACAATTCATGTGGTTTGGGACCAAAAGCCTCACGAGAGACATCGTAGAACTTAGGATTGCATTTTTCTTTCCGTTTTGCATTCATATAGTCATATCCAACGTGCGAACATATATTGGGTAGAAAATTAGGAAAGGTAGGGTTAAGTCGCGCAACTAGCCTTGGCTAGGTCAAAGGGGTGCCTTGGATTCTATCCTTGCCTTCCCCTTTGTCAAACGTGACCCCCGAACCTTTTTCTTTGGCTTACGTGGACTAGGAGTCGTTTTAAAAAGGGTTTTACTACTTTGTCTTTAAAAAACACTTTTTGGGTGACTTGGTACACCCCAAATCTATACCAAGTGGCGACTCCGTTTTTATATTTAAAAACCCTTTTTAAATTTCATTTGGCCAAATCGTCGCTTTCCAAAGTCCCATGGCCTTTTACTTTTCATTTACACACGTTCACATTCCACTACTCACACACCACACACATCATCATCACAATTCGAATCGAAAAGTGGGGCGCGACAGTTGGCGACTCCACTGGGGACTTCCTAAGTGGGTCCAAGCATTTGACTTAGCCATTCGTTTCCTTTTTCTACCCTTTTTATGCATTGCATTTGGATATTAGGGTTGCATTTTCCATTTTTAAGGCCTTTTGCCTCGCGCGCGTATCCAACTATTCCCTCACTCACGTACGTGTGATTGGTTGATTGGATGTATGTTTACTTGTTTATCTCGCGCTTGCATTGCATTTGGGGGGGTGTGTCACCTTTAGAGCCTCGCATGGTTCTCACCCCTTCCCTCAAAATAGGGGAACACTTCATACGTGCACGTTTACTTGCTTTATCCCATTTTATTTTATTTTTCGTGGGCGCCATCCCACACCGCCTTGTAGGACTAGGACCGATTGCCTTGGGTAGGCGGATGGTGTGCTCTGCGCCCATAGCGCTACCTAAGGGATCACTCGAGCCACCGACCGAAGGCCCTGGGAGTGATGACCCTTCGCCTTTAGGTCTGAAGGCTTGGGAGCCGAAGCTTTATCGAGTCTAGGCATTAGTGAACCCCAGCCTCATGCATCCATATTAGAATGACCTAAGGTAGAGTCGGCCTCACCCTATTTTAAGCACATTAGGCACGAGGGAAGGGGTTCCACCCCTTTTACTTGCTTTATTGTATTTCTTTTCTTAATTGCTCCCAATGTGTTATGTGTACTATCAATTGCACTAACCATTCTTTTGTTTCTTGGCTTGCATTCATATGCCTTAGCGATAAGAGGCCCTTTTGGCACTCTTTTAGTGACTCACCCTCTAGATAGCTCACATGTTTAAATTTCAGTCTTTGCACTTGATTTTCAATAAATATATTTCATTTTTAGACTTTTTCCCCCCGATACATTATTTATGTCCTTTAGGTCATATTTGTCACATATTTACATCGCTTTAATAAACTGGCATCACGCATAAACCCTAGAAAGGGAATGCCATTTGGGGGATCCCGTGTTAGGAATAAACCACCCCATGTCTCGGATATGTAATCCAAATGAGACTTGCACGTTTACCTTTCTCGTACCATCCGAAGGGGTAGTGCACAAGGTAAGGTAAGATCCGATCATTTTCATAGAGTGATCTTTGGAATATGAGCATCTAATAATCACTTTTTGGCCATTTTATCAAAAATTGGTAAAAATCCCTTGCGTGAAGGACATTAATTTGAAGAAATTCACAAACGATTCCTCCTATTGAGATAATAAATAAATTGAGGCCAAATTGTGATTTTAGAAGGCTCATAGACTGATTTTCTGAAACCACCAATGGCCGGCCGATTCGATCAATCCATTTTGTCAATTCATAATCGATTTTAAATAAACCATTCCTTTGACCAATTACCCTTTTTAGGGTTTAGTCGATTTTGTCTTTTGACCAATTTACCCTTTTTAGGGTCATTGGTCGATTTTTGAATAAATCGTCAATTCATTTGACCATTTTACCCTTTTTAGGGTCTTTTGACCAATTTACCCTTTTTAGGGTCATCCGGTCGATTTTTGAAAAATCATTCAATTCATTTGACCAATTTACCCTTTTAGGGTGACTTGGTCGATTTTTGCCTAAATCATCAATCTCTCTTTCATTCATTTGGCCAGTTTACCTATTTTTAGGGCAATTTGGTCATTTTTAAATAAATCATCAATTTTATCCAATCCATTTGACCCGTTTTTTCCCTTTTTAGGGTTTAAGTCTAAGGGTCACCGAATAAATTAATTGAGACATTCCAATCAGCCCCTTTTACACATTATTTCATGCATCGATCAAAGTAGCAATCCATTCGGACTTTTCCCTCATTTTAGGACAAATGTCTCTTTTCATTCCAGTGGGCCAAATTTTTTTAAATTATTTTTCACTCCATAAGCTGATTGGATCCATCAGGTATTGTATGGTGCCTACCCTAGAGGATTGCATTTTCATGCTAGGCCTACCCTTGGCATAAAAGGGTTCCCCCATAGGGCATGCATACTGATTCTATGGTTTTGATTACTAACTTTGGGTATTTTTCTTTTGTTTTCCCCCTCCCCTGCATTCATTAAAAAATGTTTCAATAAGATGAAAATATTTTCCTATATTGATTCTTGGGTAGATCCAACAATGGAAACATGAAAGACCCATTTGAAAGCTCTAGGCTGAGAGCTTCTAAGAGATTTCACAATCGCTTTCAAGGAAAATTCTGTATATTTGACTTGTTAATATATTTTTGTGTCAAAAGAAATGAAACAAAAGGGATATATATGTGGAGCTCTTTAGAAGCTTTCTATTCTCATTGGTATCATAATTGAACGAGAAATTTTGTTTCAAACTTTTTCAGCAATAAAATTTTTGGACAATTATTGTTTTGTGTATATTCATGTACATTTCATTCTTTATTGAGCTCATTAGGAGATTTCATGGTGAATTTTAAGAAATAAGCTCAAATTGAGATTTTTCAACCTTTGGCCTGAAAACTCACAAATGTATACACTAGATTGGTGATCCGAGCTACACAATAAGAGTGCTCAAAAATTGAAAGAAGTCATTCAGAAGGCCCATGAGATACCTTTTCTCCTGCACTTAATCCCAAAATAAAGTCAGTCACATTGATTGATGAATTGGGGCAACTTTTGCTTGAAAATATCCGCGGTGTCTAATCCGATTCAATCACATCTAAGTGAAAGCAAAAATGTGCATCATTCTTGTTTATTTTGAAAATTTGGAATGATACTTTGAGCATTCGTTTCTCTACCTATACACATTTTATCATTTGCTCTCCCGTTTGAGCCTTTGAAGAATAATTTCGTTTCAAATAAAGGCCTTAACGATCTCTACCCTACATTGGAAAACTTTCAAAAGGGAATGGGTTCTCGATGAGCATTGCATTACGTTGATTGTCATGAAGCGTAAGAATGATACTTTGGCCATCATTTCTACAACCTAAACACTGCTTATCCCTTGCATCCTCATTTGAGCTAAAATGGGTGGTTCTTTTCAAAGCACTTACGATCGTACCCCGCATTGGGAAGGGAGTGTAGACACCAAATTTTTGGTGTAATTGCATTTTTAGTTTTTTATTTGTCGTGTTCATTTTTAGTTTTTAGTTTCCAGTTTTATTTTTAAGTTTTATCATAGAATTTGTTAAAAAAGAAAAAGAAAGAAAAGGGAAAAACATCAAACAATATGTTTTAGTCATTTTGTTTTTATTCAATGCTTTCTTGAAAGAAAAAAAGAAAAAGAGGAAAAGAAAGGAAAATCATAAAAAAAAGAAGAAAAAGGGAAATTTGTTCACAAAAATATGTTTATTTCTTTGAATTCAACCTTTTTGCACTTTAGTTATTTTTATTAAGTTATTTTGAAAGAAAAAGAAGGAAAAAAGGAAAAAATGAAGAAATTTTGAAAAATGGACATTTTTGTTGTTTTTATTTATTTAGTTTGTTTTTTTTATTTCTTTTCATTCTTATTATTTTTTTACATGGTTTTGTCGTTTTGTTATGTTATTACTATTTATATTCTGTATTTATTAAGTTAAAAAAAAAAAAAGAAAAAAAAGAAGAAGCCACGTGCATGCAAGCTGCATTTTCGCAGCTTGCAAAGGAACTTTGAGGCAGCTCCTTAGCTGCAAATACAGAGGAAGTTGTTAAGTGTTTAGGGTAGAAGTTTCTGGTATAAAGAGAAAAGGCAGCAGCAGCCGCAAAGGGGGAGAACGGGGAGATCTCTTTGAACGGCAAAAGAAAAACAGAAAAGGGAAGGGCATAAAGAGGGCAGAAAAACTACGGGATAAGGGGAGAGAGCTGATAGAGAGAACGAGATTGAGGGCTGAGTGTTCGGTGAGCTTGAAGGGGGAGCAGTAGATAAGAGTTGCGGCGGAGTAAGGAAACAAGAGAGAGCAAAGGTTTTTGAAACTAGGGAGGTTTTGGAACGGATGGGCTGAAAAAAAAAAGGAAAAAACGGAGAGGAGGCTTCATCTGGGTTGGAAGAAAAACATAGAGAGGGGCTACGGAAACTGACGGCAAGGGGATGGACAGCCGCAAAACGGGAAAGAAATAGAAAAGAAAACAGCGGGGGATAGGAGAGGGAGTTGAGGGTAGACGGCTAGGGAAAAGGAAGTGAGATTGAGAGAGGGAAGGCTGAAACGAAAACGAACGGCGAGGGAGTTTGGTTGACGGCTGGAAGTGGAGAGAAGAGAGTAAACAGTTGTTGGGATTTTGGAAGCGAAGCCGAGAGCTGGACGACAAGGGAAGCGAAAGCCAGAACGAGGGTTTTGTGGCCAAAGAGCCCAGGAGGAGGAAGAGTTCCGGCGGTGAGGACTTCAGAAAGATGGTCGCTGCTCCAAGACAACTGAATCTAGCCTCTAAGCAACGAGTTGGTCGCTGCTGGAGTATTTCACGCTCTGAGAAAATTTGCAGCCGGTTTCGTTGGTCTATTGAGAAGCTCAATCGTTTCTCAAGGTAGCCTATTCTTTTATCCTTTTCCGCAACCAAGAGTTCCGCTGCCTGTTTTGTTCCCATAATCTATGTTTCTATTTTCGGTCCTAGTTAAAATCAGCCATAAAAATGCAAACTTTGACCCGGCTGTGTTGTTTCTGTTATTAAACGATTATGGCTATGATTTGCTAAGCTCAATCTGCATTTCGCATTCCTCTCTCCCTGTCCCAAGTTCACGCATTTGAGTTGGGTCAATGAACATGAAAATCTGATTTGAAAGTCATGACTATCATTGAAGCTGGTTAGAATCCTGCTATTCGGATTTGTTTCACTCTTTGGTTTGTTTTTCTGACCGAATGCTTTGAAAGAAAATCAAAAAGTGATGTTGGGTTTACATGTTAATGATCCAAAGTTGCATAAATCAAGCATGTTTGGTTTCTTGGGCTATGTGGTACGAAAATGCCTAAGCTGAAGTGAAAGAAGTAAAAATCTGCTGCATTTTTCTTTTCTCTGCCGTGTTGCCTTCTTCTTAGTTACTAGTTGATTTTTGCATTTCAGTCTTCATGCTTAATCTGGTATTGGAAGGGAAGCAATGGGGAGTTTTGGTGTTGAGTTTGCATGTTTGCATGTTTGGGTCATGTTTGAGCATCTAGCTGAGAAACAAGCTAGCAGGCTGCCGAAACCATTTCTGCATTTATTTTTCAGAACTTTGGGATGATACATTTCTATATTTTTGGTCATTGGTTTGTGATTATCATGAAGTTTTGTTGCTCAGTTCTGAGGTTGTGATGTTGAGATGAAGAATATCTAATCAAAGCATTGTATTTGGGCCAAAAATCTGGTTTGTGTAATGAAGTAAAAAGGCCTCGGCTAGGAAATTTTGCAGAAACCTGCGCATGAGGCTGCTGCAATCTGTCTTGCTGTTTTCGCTTTTCCCCCAACCACTCGCAAAGCTCCGGCCATCCTAATTTACTCATTAATCTTGTGTGTGGAGGGGGAGTGAATGAGTGGTGTCGAGTTTGCATGTTTGGAGCCTCAAAAACACTTGCATCATGTTCAAGTGCTTGCTGGAAAAGAGCAAACCAGGCCTGCTGGGTTTGTTTTGCACAGATTTTTTCCAGCCTTGGCATTGTTTTTTCTTTTCTATGTTTGGTTTGTTTGAAAGCTGAAGTTATGTTTTGTGATGCTTAGAGTAATTTTGGGGAGTTTGGGTTGAAAGGATTTTGATCAAGAGGGGTGTTGAAATTGATATGCACTGACGGAAGGAGTAGTTTGCAGTAGCCTTCATGTTCTAATTTCAGAAATAATTCTCCTACGTCAGTTACATGCACATTGCAGGAACTTGCATGAAATAGTTTTCAAAAAATTGCACTTTGATCCCTCAAGTCTCCCCTTGTTCTACTAGGACCCAATCAATTGAATAACTTCATCAATTTGGTCCTTGGCAATTTTAATTCTACAATTTCATTGCTTGTTTGTTTTAATTAATCACTATGCTTTGTTTCAATTGCACTTAATTCATGAATTTAAAAGCTTTATGACCATGTGAGCCCGTGTTTGCATGTTTTCTTTAATTCTTTCCAAATAAAGTGGTACCTTGACCGTTTTATTGTTTTGAAGCCATTTTTCTTTCATTTGGGACCCAATTGCAAGGGAGGTAACCTCTATCTCCTTGATTTTCATTTCTCCTATGTGATCCAACGTGCTAAGTGTGAATTGCATGTCTACGTTGCTTTCCTTGCCTTTCTTTAATTCCTTTCATTTATTTCATTTACTTTTGCCTTTTATTTAAGTCATTCATTATGGGGTATGTGTACACCTCTTGGCTTGTAATAGATAGGGCTTGGCGAGCTTTCTTGTCCATTTTCCCTTTCCCCCCTTTTATTTAAGTTTTATGGGGTATGTGTACACCTCTTGGCTTGTAATAGATAGGGCTCGGAGAGCATCTGGTCCACTTCCCCTTCCCCCTGGTTGCTTGCTTTTGTTGTTACATGTTAAATTGCTTTAGTAGGCTCTTGCATCTAGTCGAGCATGCTAAGTGCTACGTGCTACGTGTTTACGAGCGTTTTGGCATGTCTACTTGCTTTCATAACTATGAATGAATGGAATGGATGAATGTACGTTTCCGCTAGTCCAACGCTAGTCGGAATTCATAGATGGGCTAGTCCAACGCTAGACCCAATAGGATTTTTCCTTGGATTTTCATTAATGCATTATTTGCCTGTTCACTACATATCATGCATTTTTTTCTTAGTTTTATCATCTGGCATGCTCCTCGATTCCCCTTTCCCGTCACTTTAGGTTTTGCATCCCATACTAGCTATAGGGTTCATTTTGCTTGAGTGTTCCCCTTCCGATAAGGGAAACGAGCGAGTGTGGCTACTCGATAGCCTTAGCACGCTAGTTTTGCCTTCTAATCAAAGGGAAAATCAAGTCACGATTTAGGTCTCCCCGTACCCAATTTGCATGAATTCCCTAGGCTCATGCATTCTCAATCCACTCTATCATTACACTTTCACTTTTGTCTCATTTGCACACATGCACCTTTTATCACCTTCACTTGCACACGAACACTTTTTATCTTCGCTTGCACACGAGCATTTTATCTTCACTCGCACACGAGTACTCTCATCTACATTTGCACACCTTCACTCTTATCTTATTACTTTTATCATTTTTCTCACTTCACACAAGCTCACACTTTCACATAGCATGCATTCCACTCATTTTTCACGTCATTTAGGTTTAGGTGTGACCTCTCCAAAAGGATCATTATTGGGCTTCACAATTAATGTGATTGGTACCACTCAACCTTTGGAGAGAAATTTCCCCCAATCCCCCTAGGTCTAGGTTTTTGCATTCATATAGACATATCCAATACGCGATACATACCTTGGGTAGAAAAATTAGGAAACATGGTTTAAGTCACGCAACTAGCCTTGGCTAGGTCGAAGGGGTGCCTTGGATTTCTGTCCTTGCCTTCCCCTTCGTCAAATGTGACCCCCGATCCCTCTTTTGGTTACGCAGACCCAAAAGTTCTCAAAAAGGGTTTATTTATTTTTTATTCAAAAACAAAAACACTTTTTGGGTGACTTGGTACACCCTAACTCTATACCAAGTGGCGACTCCATTTTTGATACAAAAAAAAACCCTTTTGAACTTCACTTGGCCAAATCGTCGCATTCTGAGTCCCATGGCCTTTTACTTTTCATTTTGCACACGTTCACACATTACACACCACACACCACACAATTCACACAATTCGATTCAACTCGAATCGAAAAGTGGGGCGCGACAGTTGGCGACTCCACTGGGGATTTCCTAAGTGGGTCCAAGCATTTTGACTTAACCATTCGTTTCCTTTTTCTACCCTTTTTATGCATTGCATTTGGATATTAGGGTTGCATTTTCTATTTTAGGACTTTTTCGCCTCGCGCGCGTATCAAACTATTCCCTCACTCACGTGTGTATGTTTGGTTGATTGGATGTATGTATCTCGCGCTTTGCATTGCATTTGGGTGGGGGATGTACCCTAGAGCCTCGCGTTGGTTCTTGATCCCTCCCCTCCAAACGAGCACTAGCATACGCGCATACGCTTTAGTTATTTTTACCCCTCATTATTTTTCTTTTAGTGGCTTGTCACGCCACTCCACCCTATTAGGATTTTAGGCGACCCACTTGGACATGTGATCGTATCACGACGTGTGCGTAGCATGATCCGAGGGGTCACTCGATCTTCCGCTTTAAACTTTAGGTTGATAACCTATTAGTTTTTAGTCGAAGGTTGAGGATTTTTTTTAGATTCGCCCAGACGGGTAGCCGTAACACGACGTGTGCGTAGCAACGTCTGGGGAATCGCTCGAGCCACCGACAAAGAACTTTGGGATTGATGACCCTTGGTTTCTAAGTCTGAAGGCTCGGGGACCTGAGCTTATCGAGTCTAGATGCATTAGCGAACCTCAATCTCATGCATCCATGATAGCTTGCCTAGGGTAGAGTCAGCTTTATCCTAAGCTAGGGACACTATTCACGAGGGGAGGGGTCCAACCCCTTTTTCATTGCTTTATTTCTTTGATTGCTTTACAATGTGTTATGTGTACTATCAATTGCACTAACCATTCTTTTGTTTCTTGGCTTGCATTCATATGCCTTAGCGATAAGAGGCCCTTTTGGCACTCTTTTAGTGACTCACCTACTAGATAGCTCACATGTTTAAATTTCAGTTATTGCACTTAATTTTCAATGAGTACATTTCATTCTAGACCTTTTTCCCCTCGATGCATTATTCATGTCCTTTAGGTCGTATTTGTCACATATTTACATCGCTTTAATAAACTGGCATCATGCATAAACCCTAGAAAGGGAATGCCATTTAGGGGATCCCGTGTTAGGAATAAACCACCCCATGTCTCGGATATATAATCCAAATGAGACTTGCACGTTTACCTTTCTCGTACCATCCAAAGGGGTTGTGCACAAGGTAAGGTAGGATCCGATCATTTTCATAGAGTGATTTTTGGAATATGAGCATCTAATAATCACTTTTTGGCCATTTTATCAAAATTGGTAAAATTTCCTTGCGTAAAAGGACATTAATTTGAAGAAAATTCACAAATGATTCCTCCTATTGAGATGATAAATAAATTGAGGCCAAAATTTGATTTTAGAAGCTCATAGACTAATGCATCTCAATAATTTTGAAATCACCAATGGCCGGATGATTCAACCAATCCATTTTGCCGATTCATTCGATAAATCGTCATTTCATGTGACCAATTTACCCTTTTTAGGGTCATTTGACCAATTTACCTTTTTTAGGGTGATCCGGTCGATTTTGAATAAATTGACAATTCATTTGACCAATTTACCCTTTTTTAGGGTCATTTGGCCAATTTTTGAATAAATCACTAATTCAATTTCATTCATTTGGCCAATTTACCCATTTTTAGGGCAACCGAGCCGATTTTGAATAAATCAAGTTTCGTTCAATCTATTTGATCAATTTACCCTTTTTTAGGGTGATCTGATTAATTTTGGATAAATTAAATTTCATTCAATCCATTTGACATGTTTCCCTTTTTAGGGTAATTCGGTCGATTTTAAATAACTTGTCAATTTCATTCCATCCATTTGACCAATTAGGGTTTCAATGAAAAAAAATTCAAAATGGAAAACCTAGTCGATTTTGGAAAAACCATCCATTGCATTTGATTAGTTGGGATTTTTGGACCCGTGCTTCACTGAGAAAAGTTGTCAAAACGAATTCCAATCTCTTCGATAAGAAGTTCGTCAAGGTCAAACCCGTGCATTTTTGCAAGTTCTTGTATCGATCAAAAGTGATCAATCCCTTCGGACGAGGTCCTCATTTTGACAAACGTTTCTTCTCACTCCAAATTGGCCAATTTTTTTTTCAAATCATTTTTCACTCAATCAATTGATCAGATCCATCAGGTATGGTATCGTGCCTACCCCAGAGGATTACATCATTCTAGGCCTACCCTTGGCACAAAAAGGGCTCCCCCATAGGACATGCATCCGATTTTTTTGGATAGTTACTAACTCTTGCCTTTTTCTTTTCCTTTTCTTTATTTTTATTTGGAATATCTAAGCAAGGGTTAAATCTAAAGACAATTCCTTTCAAAATTCTCAGGTAATATTTAAATATAGCTTCTCGTCGAAGCCCCATCATAACGCGATCCCGTAATCAAGCCCAGAGGAGTTGTGTAAACATGAGTTCACAACCGGAACAGTCAGATAGGTCTGCTACTACCGCTCAACCCGGGACTGCAAGTTCGGGGATTCAACTGACCGAAATGCTTACGAAGTTTGATGAAATGGCAACTGGAATGGCCACCCGAAAGAAATTAATCGATGAGCTTATCAGTAGTGGAGTTCAACCTGAGCCTGAACCCGTCAGTCAGCCGGAGCCAGAATCGTTTGGCATAGCCACGACCCAAACCACTTTTACTCCACCTTTCATTATTCCACCCGAAGCAACTTTCACCTATCCCACCATACATTTGCCATACACTTACCCTCCTCATCCTTCATTTTTTCTTACTCACACGCGAGGTCCACCACCCCAAATCACTTCAAATATACCACCTGAGCCACATACCTTTTATCACCCTGTTGCTGAGCCATTCCTACCAGACCATATTGTTCAAACCAAGGCAGAAATGGGGGAATCTTCTGCTCCCGTTGATATAAAGCTGCTCAAACGCCTTGACCGTTTTGATGAATTCATGAGAAAGAGTCAGGGTTTGAGCAAGCAAGGAGTGCTGGACTATGACGAGCTGTGTCTCTTTCCAAATGTTCAATTGCCTGAGGGATTCAAAACTCCGAAGTTCAACAAATACGATGGCACGGGCAACCCCAAGACACATCTCCGATTGTTCGCCAATAAATTGGGTAGGCCGGTGGATGATGAAAATTTACCTTTAAGGCTATTCCCAGAAAGTCTGGAAGGCGACGCACTTGATTGGTATTCGAATTTGAAGTCGGAGGAGGTGAAGACCTGGCTTGATCTGTCCAATGCTTTCATCAGACAATACGAGTACAACTGCGAGCTGGCTCCGACGCGAACCACGTTGGAAGGAACAAAAAGAAAACCATCTGAGGACCACAAAACCTATGCTAAGAGATGGAGGAAAATGGCTGCCAAGGTCGAGCCACCAATGACGGAGGACGAAATCATACGGACTTTCATTAAGGCACACGATCCCCCGTACTTTGAAGAAATTTTCCGCATGACTGGATGTTCGTTCGCCGCCATTGTCAATAAACTTGAGGAGTACGATGACTTCGTGAAAGCTGGGAAGATTGTTAATGTCTCTGCCCTCAAATCCCAGTTGGATGCTTTGCAAGGACAGGGGACTAGTGAGAAGAGCCCGCAATTTAAAAAGAAAGAGGGGGAAACTGCCTTCACCTGGAATCAAAACCCTGTCCCAAGACCCAGACCTCGACAATACCCTACCAACTCAAACCCTTACCCCTACTACTCAAATTCTCATCCTGTTTACCACACCAATATCACTCATCCTCGACCTCGCTCAAATTATGCCAACCCGCCTACAACCCCTTTCCAAATATCTCAACCAAGCTTTCAACAAGCTCGTCCTCGGCCTCCTTACCACCAAAGATTTCCCCCACCAAATAGACCCACCTACAACTATCCCCGACCCACTGAAACTTACAATCAAAGCCGTACCCGAACCTTCACCAACCTAGGCAGGCCTTTGGACCAAATGTATGAGCAATTGAAGGTTGCCAACAAAATAGGCGTGATTCCCCCTCCAACTTACCTTCATGGCATGCCTGCTGGGTACAATCCACATGCTATTTGTGCCTATCATTCGGGGGTACCTGGCCACTCAACCGCCGTTTGTAGGGCACTTAAGCACAAAGTCCAAGACATGATCGAGGCTGGGGAAATAGTGCTAAGAGGAAAGGTTGGACAAGGACCAAGTGTAAACACAAACCCCTTTCCCAAACATGAGGACACTTTAGAGGCATCCACTTCCAGTGACGAAATCTGAGAATCTTGAAGGCACGTTGCACCGTTGGATGGCCGAGTATTTTCCCTCTCGAAGGGATTTTTGGTAAATCTAGGGGTTGTTATTTACTAAATTTCACAAAAACTGTTTTTTGCATATGTGAATAGTTTAATGAAGGCATCTTTTGCAATTGAGTTTATCTTGTTTCCACTTTGATTTGGAGTTGCATGAAATGCATAATGTGTTTGATTTAATTATTGTCTTGATTCTTTTAAATTCTTTTAAGATGGCCAAAGGTGAAATTATTGACCCTCTGAATATCACTGTTCCGGAATCCGATGAAGCCGCACATTGAAAATCCCTTCATTGAGGAATCCCTTCACTGGAAAAATCCTTTCATTTGAAAATTCCTTCATTGATAAATCCCTTCATTGAAAAATCCCTTCATTGATAAAAATTCCTCCCCTACCAAGCTCGAAGCTGATTGGTTAGAGTAGGGTTACCAATGATTGATTCTAATTGATGAAAAACAGCTGAATGTCATAAGCATGACCTATGTCCGCCACCGATCTTCTGAAAAGGAAACAAAGTGCTAAAGCGATGAAAGACGAAGTCGAAGGCAAAGTTGCTTCAAATTGACAAAGCTTATTGGGTGTTCAAAGGAGAAATGGATGGACAGACATTCCCTCAACCTATCAACTCGGACATGTGTAAGATGTTCTTTATTTGATTATGCAAATTTCTTTTTGGAAATCGCGCAAGGGACGAGGCACAAGTCAGGCCATCTTCCTTTCCAATCAAAACATTTCATCCCTAGTCATCCCCTTTGAGCTATCAGAACAATAATTTTCGTTTGGCAACCCCTGAGAACTGCAAACCCCACACTGGGGCAAATTCATTTTGAAAATGATCAGAAAGGAAAGAAAAACCCCACACTGGGGCAAATTTATCTTTGGAAAAGAGATGAAAAGGGAAAAAGAACCCCACACTGGGGCAAATTTAGTTTTTGAAAAGAAAGGCAAAAAGCAAAGAAAGGAAAGTAAATGCAAGAAAATGCAGAAAAATTGACGCTGAAGTCTCTGGTGAGTGATGAGAAAAATGCAAACAAAGTCTGAGATCTTTTGATTTCAAAATAGGGGCAATTTTGGAAAAATGCGATCTATGGTGCAATATCCTTGAAAGTCTTAAACTATCGTTTTCAAGCCAAATTACAAGCTAAGAAAGTCCATCGTTGACTTATTCCTTCATGACAATCCAAAGTGAGGATCATGCTCATAAGAAACTCATCAAATCATTTGTGATCATAAGGGCATAACCCGTTTCCACATGTTTAGCTATCACTTCTGTCCATACGTTACAAGCCTAGAAAGCTTGTATGTTGACTAAGTTTTCTTGAAAATAAGGGTAACAAACTCTTTGCTTTCACTAAGATGTGACATTGAATGGATTACATACAACTGGGGCACAAAAATGAGACAGATTCTTATCTCCCATTTCCTTAGCCATTTCAAAAATAAAGTCACTTGATTGATTCTGAAAAGATGAGCCAACCAAAAGTGGTGACCCGTTACCCTAAGCACCAATGCTAAAAGTAAGGAAGAAATCTTCTTCTTAAATTTGGTGTTATTTCGAGGAATTCATCATGAAATTTCTGCATGAGTTCAAACTTGACGATTAAAGTTTCTTCACATTGTTGTATGTGCACTCTTTTCTAAATTTTAGAAAGTGCGGTTTTTCTTTGTTCAAGTAAATGGGAAATCATTTAAACCAATTTTTGCAATCAAATGGGCCCAAACTGGGGCAAAATTTTTATTTGCAAAATTTCGCAAAATAAGCCCACACGGGCAAATATTTTTGTAGTCCAATTGAGGATTTCGTCCAAGAATCAAAATAATGCATTTTTTCAAATCAGTCACGCTCATTTGAGTGCATGTAAGCCCTGTGCAGGTATTCATAGTTGAAATCGACGAAAGAGCGTCTGGTGATATGGAAGGCCGATGCCGAAGAAAGAGGAGAAAGAAGGGAAAAGGGCCCTACACTGGGGCAAATTATTTTTGGGAAAAAGATTCTCTCGAAAAATCCGAAAAATTCAAAAAAATCAAAAAAACCAAGTTCAAAATTTTGTTTCTTGGAAAATCAAATTTAATTTCTTGTATTTTGACAAATCAAATTCAATTTCTTCACCAATTGGATGGCAGGATTGGGTCTTATCCCACTGACCATTCTAAAGATCGCGTTGGGCCTGGACTTCGTGCCGCCAACATTTCAAAAATCACGTTGGGCCTGGATTTCGTGCCGCCAACATTCCAAAGATCCCGTGGGTCTATCCCAATTTTAAATCATTTCCGAGCAAAAGCATTTTCGGGTCAGTCCCATGATCAAAATCTTATTCGGGTCAGTCCCACGAGCAAAAGCATATTCGGGTCAGTCCCACGATCAAAATCATTTTCGGGTCAGTCCCACGAGCAAAAGCATTTCGGGTCAGTCCCACGATCAAAATATTTTTCGGGTCAGTCCCACGAGCAAAAAGCATTTTCGGGTCAGTCCACGAGCAGAAGCATTTTCGGGTCAGTCCCATGATCAGAAGCTTTATTCGGGTCAGTCCCACGATCAGAAGCGTTTTCGGGTCAGTCCCACGATCAAAAGCGTTTTCGGGTCAGTCCACGAGCAAAAAGCTTTTCGGGTCAGTCCCACGATCAAAGCGTTTTCGGGTCAGTCCCACGATCAAAAGCGTTTTCGGGTCAGTCCCACGATCAAAAGCATTTTCGGGTCAGTCCCATGATCAAAAGCCTGTCGGGTCATCCCGCGATTAAAATCATTTCCGGGTCAGTCCCATGATCAAAAGCATTCGGGTCAGTCCCACGATCAAAAGTTTATTCGGGTCAGTCCCACGATCAAAAGCATTTTCGGGTCAGTCCCACGATTCAAAGCTTATGCGGGTCAGTCCCACAATTCAAAGCCTGTTCGGGCCAGTCCCATGATTTGAATTTCCTTCTCTAGCCAGTCCCAATTTTAATTTTTCTGTCCGGGTCTATCCCGTGGGTCTATCCCAATTTTACATTTCTGTCCGGGTCTATCCCGTGGGTCTATCCTAAGTTTAAATTTCTGTTCGGGTCAGTCCCGATTTTATTTCTGTCTCGGGTCAGTCCCGATTTTAAAATTTCCTGTCAGGGGTCAGTCCCCATCGTTTGAGTAATTTGCAGCCGAATAACACAGGTAAGTATTTGGTGTCTACTTCTTTGTCTCAAGTTTTTTCAAAACTCGGACAAAGAGGGGCAAACTGTAGACACCAAATTTTTGGTGTAATTGCATTTTTAGTTTTTTATTTGTCGTGTTCATTTTTAGTTTTTAGTTTCCAGTTTTATTTTTAAGTTTTATCATAGAATTTGTTAAAAAAGAAAAAGAAAGAAAAGGGAAAAACATCAAAAAATATGTTTTAGTCATTTTGTTTTTATTCAATGCTTTCTTGAAAGAAAAAAAGAAAAAGAGGAAAAGAAAGGAAAATCATAAAAAAAAGAAGAAAAAGGGAAATTTGTTCACAAAAATGTGTTTATTTCTTTGAATTCAACCTTTTTGCACTTTAGTTATTTTTATTAAGTTATTTTGAAAGAAAAAGAAGGAAAAAAGGAAAAAATGAAGAAATTTTGAAAAATGGACATTTTTGTTGTTTTTATTTATTTAGTTTGTTTTTTTTATTTCTTTTCATTCTTATTATTTTTTTACATGGTTTTGTCGTTTTGTTATGTTATTACTATTTATATTCTGTATTTATTAAGTTAAAAAAAAAAAAAGAAAAAAAAGAAGAAGCCACGTGCATGCAAGCTGCATTTTCGCAGCTTGCAAAGGAACTTTGAGGCAGCTCCTTAGCTGCAAATACAGAGGAAGTTGTTAAGTGTTTAGGGTAGAAGTTTCTGGTATAAAGAGAAAAGGCAGCAGCAGCCGCAAAGGGGGAGAACGGGGAGATCTCTTTGAACGGCAAAAGAAAAACAGAAAAGGGAAGGGCATAAAGAGGGCAGAAAAACTACGGGATAAGGGGAGAGAGCTGATAGAGAGAACGAGATTGAGGGCTGAGTGTTCGGTGAGCTTGAAGGGGGAGCAGTAGATAAGAGTTGCGGCGGAGTAAGGAAACAAGAGAGAGCAAAGGTTTTTGAAACTAGGGAGGTTTTGGAACGGATGGGCTGAAAAAAAAAAGGAAAAAACGGAGAGGAGGCTTCATCTGGGTTGGAAGAAAAACATAGAGAGGGGCTACGGAAACTGACGGCAAGGGGATGGACAGCCGCAAAACGGGAAAGAAATAGAAAAGAAAACAGCGGGGGATAGGAGAGGGAGTTGAGGGTAGACGGCTAGGGAAAAGGAAGTGAGATTGAGAGAGGGAAGGCTGAAACGAAAACGAACGGCGAGGGAGTTTGGTTGACGGCTGGAAGTGGAGAGAAGAGAGTAAACAGTTGTTGGGATTTTGGAAGCGAAGCCGAGAGCTGGACGACAAGGGAAGCGAAAGCCAGAACGAGGGTTTTGTGGCCAAAGAGCCCAGGAGGAGGAAGAGTTCCGGCGGTGAGGACTTCAGAAAGATGGTCGCTGCTCCAAGACAACTGAATCTAGCCTCTAAGCAACGAGTTGGTCGCTGCTGGAGTATTTCACGCTCTGAGAAAATTTGCAGCCGGTTTCGTTGGTCTATTGAGAAGCTCAATCGTTTCTCAAGGTAGCCTATTCTTTTATCCTTTTCCGCAACCAAGAGTTCCGCTGCCTGTTTTGTTCCCATAATCTATGTTTCTATTTTCGGTCCTAGTTAAAATCAGCCATAAAAATGCAAACTTTGACCCGGCTGTGTTGTTTCTGTTATTAAACGATTATGGCTATGATTTGCTAAGCTCAATCTGCATTTCGCATTCCTCTCTCCCTGTCCCAAGTTCACGCATTTGAGTTGGGTCAATGAACATGAAAATCTGATTTGAAAGTCATGACTATCATTGAAGCTGGTTAGAATCCTGCTATTCGGATTTGTTTCACTCTTTGGTTTGTTTTTCTGACCGAATGCTTTGAAAGAAAATCAAAAAGTGATGTTGGGTTTACATGTTAATGATCCAAAGTTGCATAAATCAAGCATGTTTGGTTTCTTGGGCTATGTGGTACGAAAATGCCTAAGCTGAAGTGAAAGAAGTAAAAATCTGCTGCATTTTTCTTTTCTCTGCCGTGTTGCCTTCTTCTTAGTTACTAGTTGATTTTTGCATTTCAGTCTTCATGCTTAATCTGGTATTGGAAGGGAAGCAATGGGGAGTTTTGGTGTTGAGTTTGCATGTTTGCATGTTTGGGTCATGTTTGAGCATCTAGCTGAGAAACAAGCTAGCAGGCTGCCGAAACCATTTCTGCATTTATTTTTCAGAACTTTGGGATGATACATTTCTATATTTTTGGTCATTGGTTTGTGATTATCATGAAGTTTTGTTGCTCAGTTCTGAGGTTGTGATGTTGAGATGAAGAATATCTAATCAAAGCATTGTATTTGGGCCAAAAATCTGGTTTGTGTAATGAAGTAAAAAGGCCTCGGCTAGGAAATTTTGCAGAAACCTGCGCATGAGGCTGCTGCAATCTGTCTTGCTGTTTTCGCTTTTCCCCCAACCACTCGCAAAGCTCCGGCCATCCTAATTTACTCATTAATCTTGTGTGTGGAGGGGGAGTGAATGAGTGGTGTCGAGTTTGCATGTTTGGAGCCTCAAAAACACTTGCATCATGTTCAAGTGCTTGCTGGAAAAGAGCAAACCAGGCCTGCTGGGTTTGTTTTGCACAGATTTTTTCCAGCCTTGGCATTGTTTTTTCTTTTCTATGTTTGGTTTGTTTGAAAGCTGAAGTTATGTTTTGTGATGCTTAGAGTAATTTTGGGGAGTTTGGGTTGAAAGGATTTTGATCAAGAGGGGTGTTGAAATTGATATGCACTGACGGAAGGAGTAGTTTGCAGTAGCCTTCATGTTCTAATTTCAGAAATAATTCTCCTACGTCAGTTACATGCACATTGCAGGAACTTGCATGAAATAGTTTTCAAAAAATTGCACTTTGATCCCTCAAGTCTCCCCTTGTTCTACTAGGACCCAATCAATTGAATAACTTCATCAATTTGGTCCTTGGCAATTTTAATTCTACAATTTCATTGCTTGTTTGTTTTAATTAATCACTATGCTTTGTTTCAATTGCACTTAATTCATGAATTTAAAAGCTTTATGACCATGTGAGCCCGTGTTTGCATGTTTTCTTTAATTCTTTCCAAATAAAGTGGTACCTTGACCGTTTTATTGTTTTGAAGCCATTTTTCTTTCATTTGGGACCCAATTGCAAGGGAGGTAACCTCTATCTCCTTGATTTTCATTTCTCCTATGTGATCCAACGTGCTAAGTGTGAATTGCATGTCTACGTTGCTTTCCTTGCCTTTCTTTAATTCCTTTCATTTATTTCATTTACTTTTGCCTTTTATTTAAGTCATTCATTATGGGGTATGTGTACACCTCTTGGCTTGTAATAGATAGGGCTTGGCGAGCTTTCTTGTCCATTTTCCCTTTCCCCCCTTTTATTTAAGTTTTATGGGGTATGTGTACACCTCTTGGCTTGTAATAGATAGGGCTCGGAGAGCATCTGGTCCACTTCCCCTTCCCCCTGGTTGCTTGCTTTTGTTGTTACATGTTAAATTGCTTTAGTAGGCTCTTGCATCTAGTCGAGCATGCTAAGTGCTACGTGCTACGTGTTTACGAGCGTTTTGGCATGTCTACTTGCTTTCATAACTATGAATGAATGGAATGGATGAATGTACGTTTCCGCTAGTCCAACGCTAGTCGGAATTCATAGATGGGCTAGTCCAACGCTAGACCCAATAGGATTTTTCCTTGGATTTTCATTAATGCATTATTTGCCTGTTCACTACATATCATGCATTTTTTTCTTAGTTTTATCATCTGGCATGCTCCTCGATTCCCCTTTCCCGTCACTTTAGGTTTTGCATCCCATACTAGCTATAGGGTTCATTTTGCTTGAGTGTTCCCCTTCCGATAAGGGAAACGAGCGAGTGTGGCTACTCGATAGCCTTAGCACGCTAGTTTTGCCTTCTAATCAAAGGGAAAATCAAGTCACGATTTAGGTCTCCCCGTACCCAATTTGCATGAATTCCCTAGGCTCATGCATTCTCAATCCACTCTATCATTACACTTTCACTTTTGTCTCATTTGCACACATGCACCTTTTATCACCTTCACTTGCACACGAACACTTTTTATCTTCGCTTGCACACGAGCATTTTATCTTCACTCGCACACGAGTACTCTCATCTACATTTGCACACCTTCACTCTTATCTTATTACTTTTATCATTTTTCTCACTTCACACAAGCTCACACTTTCACATAGCATGCATTCCACTCATTTTTCACGTCATTTAGGTTTAGGTGTGACCTCTCCAAAAGGATCATTATTGGGCTTCACAATTAATGTGATTGGCACCACTCAACCTTTGGAGAGAAATTTCCCCCAATCCCCCTAGGTCTAGGTTTTTGCATTCATATAGACATATCCAATACGCGATACATACCTTGGGTAGAAAAATTAGGAAAATTGGCTTAAGTCACGCAACTAGCCTTGGCTAGGTCGAAGGGGTGCCTTGGATTTCTGTCCTTGCCTTCCCCTTCGTCAAATGTGACCCCCGATCCCTCTTTTGGTTACGCAGACCCAAAAGTTCTCAAAAAGGGTTTATTTATTTTTTATTCAAAAACAAAAACACTTTTTGGGTGACTTGGTACACCCTAACTCTATACCAAGTGGCGACTCCATTTTTGATACAAAAAAAAACCCTTTTGAACTTCACTTGGCCAAATCGTCGCATTCTGAGTCCCATGGCCTTTTACTTTTCATTTTGCACACGTTCACACATTACACACCACACACCACACAATTCACACAATTCGATTCAACTCGAATCGAAAAGTGGGGCGCGACAGGGAGATTGTAGAATTTTCCAAAAAGGGGAAAAGCAAAAATGCTGGAATAAGGAGGGAACTGCAAATTAGGGAAATTTGATGCTACCTGGGTTTCAATTTTGGAAAAAAAAGGAGAAAAATGACAAGTTCCGTCCGATGGATCACTTATGTTTCATAGATGTGAATGAGCAAGAGTCTTTCTCAGTCAATTAATTCGGATACATGCCAAAAATTTCCCATTAATGAAAATTTCTTTTCAGAGTTAATGTAAGGAACGGAATACAAGTCAGGCCCTCTTCTTTTCCGATCAAGCATTCTATCCCTAGTTATCCTTTTTGAGCCTTCAGAATAAAATATTTCGTTTGGCAACCCCTGAGAATCGCAAACCCCACACTGGGGGCGAGTTTGAGTTGAAAAGAAAATTTCAAAAGGTGAAAGGTGAAAAGCCACAAAATCAAAAACAAAAGAAGAAAAGAGAACCTCAGTCCACAAATAAACTGGGGCAAATTTCAAAAATGGCCGAAGGCCAAAAAAAATCAAAAAGAAAGAAAATGAAAGAGAAAAAGCCTCAATTGAGCAAAAACTGAGGCAAATTCTGATTTTACCCTAAAATAGGGTTGGCGCAACAATGCGATCTCAGATTCTTCAAACCAGTTCTGAAATCTGTTTTCAAGCCTTAACTTTTCTAAGCACCCCACCTGACCCCATTACAAAGCCGAAAGTCCTGACTTCTGTTCTTTGCACTGGCTTTGTCAAGGAAATCTCTGATGTCGAAAATTTTAGCTGTATTTCTGAATTGATTAGGTGTGAGGTTGACACTGCTCTTCATGTGAAACCCCGCGAGGTTATTTTTGAAAAGGGGGAAAAAGAAGAGAAAAACGAGCGAAATGAATGCAAAAAAAAAAAAGAGAGATTTGATGCCGAAAGACCCTGTTGAGTGATGACAAAAAGTCAAACAAAATCCAAGATCTTGGAGTCCAAATTGAGGGTAATTTTGAGAAAAACGCGATCTTCGGTGCAATGTCCTTGAAAATTATTTCTTTCTTTAGCTATCGTTTTCAAGCCAAATTACAAGCTGATAAAGTCCATCGTTGACTTATTCCTTCATGACAATCCAAAGTGACGACTATGCTCGTAAGAAATCCATCAATCATTTGTGATCATAAGGGAACAACCAGTTTTTTCATGTTTTAGCTATCGTTTCCATCCGTGTTATTGCAAGCCTATAAAGCTCGTATGTGGACTACGTTTTCTTAAGAAATAAGGATGATAAACTCTTTGCTTTCACCAAGATGTGGTATAGAAGGGGTTACATACCATCTGAGCACATGAATAAGACAAATCTTGACCTCCCATTTCCAAATCAGAAATAACGCCATTACCCAAAGCTTCGATGCTAAGGTAAGGAAGAAATCCTTTGTAATTTGGTATTATTTTGAGAAATTCATCATGAAATTTTTTTTTCTTATAGTGTTCGCATAAATGGAAAGTCATCCAAACCAATTGTTTGCAATCAAATGGGCCCAAACTGGGGCAAAATTTTTATTTGCAAAATTTCGCAAAATAAGCCCACACAGGGGCAAACATTTTTTGTAATCCAATTGAGGATTTCGTCCAAGAATCAAATAATGTATTTTTCAAGTCAATCCCGCTGCTTTTTTCCTGGAATTTAAGTGCATGTCATACTTTGATGAACCCCTTGTACAGGTATTCATGATTCAAAATGACGAAAGGCATCCAGTAAGGCGGAAGGCCGATACTGCAAAGAGAAGCAAGAAGAAGGAGGAAAAATGGACACTACACTTGGGGCAAATTATTTTTTTAAAATTTTTGAAAAAAGGGAAAAAAGAAGGGAAAAAGAAAAAAAGAGAAAAAACCAAAAATCAAATCAAAAAGTCAAAAATCAAGTTCAAATTCTTGTTTCTTGAAAAATCAAATTTGATTTCTTGTGGGCGAAGCTCCAATGCACGCCGCGCATCATTCTGTTCCCCCCTTCTCTTGACATTCCAAATCAAGTTGGGCCTGGACTTGGTGCCGCCAACTTCACTTTATCACGTTGGGCCTGGACTTGGTGCCGCCAACATCACTTCATCCGTTGGGCCTGGATTTTGTGCCGCCAACTTCCCAAACATCACGTTGGGCCTGGACTTGGTGCCGCCAACATCACTTTATCACGTTGGGCTTGGTGTTCGTGCCACCAACTTCACTTTATCACGTTGGGCCTGGACTTGGTGCCGCCAACATCACACGTTGGGCCTTAGTGCCACCAACCTCACAAGATCCCGTTGGGCCTGGATTTCGTGCGATTTCAAAACCTCACAAATCAAGTTGGGCCTGGATTTCGTGCCGCCAACATTCCAAAAATCACGTTGGGCCTGGATTTCGTGCCGCCAACTTCACAACATCCCGTGGGTCTATCCCAATTTTATATTTCTGTCCGGGTCTATCCCGTGGGTCTATTCCAATTTTACATTTCTGTCCGGGTCTATCCCGTGGGTCTATCCCAATTTGAAATTCCTGTTCGGGTCAGTCCCGATTTCAAAATTCCTGTTCGGGCCAGTCCCGTTTTAAATTCCTGCTCGGGTCAGCCCCGTTTTAAATTTCTATCTCGGGTCAGTCCCGATTTTAAAATTACCCGTCAGGGGTCAGTCCCCATCGTTTGAGTAATTCGCAGCTGAATAACACAGGTAAGTATTTGGTGTCTACTTCTTTGTCTCAAGTTTTTTCAAAACTCGGACAAAGAGGGGCAAACTGTAGACACCGAATTTTTGGTGTAATTTCATTTTTAGTTTTTATTTGTCGTGTTCATTTTTAGCTTTTAGTTTCCAGTTTTATTTTTATTTTTAAGTTTTATCATAGAATTTGTTAAACAAGAAAAAGGAAAAAAAAAGCATTCAAAAAATAGGTTTTTAGTTTTCTTGGAAAAATCATTAAAAAAAAAGGGAAATTTGTTCACAAAAATATGTTTATTTCTTTAAATTCAACCTTTTTGCACTTTAGTTATTTTTATTAAGTTATTTTGAGGAAAAGAAAATGAATGAAAATGAAAAAAGAAAATGTAGAAAAAGATGGAAAAATGGCCATTTTTGTTGTTTTTAGTTGTTTAGTTTTTAAATTATTTTCATTATTATTACTATTACTATTACCTGGTTTTTGTCAATTTGTTATTATTATTATTTATGTTTTATCATTGCTGTATTTATTAAGTTGAAAGTTAAAAAAAAAAAAAGAAAAAAAAAAGAGAAACTCGGCATGCAAGCTGCGTTTTGCCGCAGCTTGCAAACACAGGCTTGGGCAGCTCCTTGGTTGCAAATATAGCAGGAACGGCTGGGTTTAGGTTTTGGTTAAGGTCCCATATAAATACAAAAAAAAGAAAGGTAGCCGCAAGGGGGAACCAACGGGGAAGAAAACAGAAAGGGGAGGCTTCGGTTTCAAGGATCGGCGAGGAGAAAATTTCCAACCACCACAGCAACCATCTCAACTCCATCCGCTGCCTGCCCAGACACCTCCTCATGCTATCAGCCCAAGCCACTACAAACTTCCATAACCAACCACTACAAACCACCATAACCACCGCCTGCAAACCTCCATAACCACCGCCTGCAAACCTCTATAACAACTCGCCTACACCTACGCTTGTCTGGCCCTTCATGACGATGGCATCCCTGTCACTGCGGAGAAGATCACTACGTTGGTGAAAGATGCTAGTGTGACCGTGGAATCCGACTGGTCTTTGCCAAGCGCTGTGAGAAGAGGAACGTCGACGATCTTATCATTGACGTTGGCGGTGGTAGTGGCGCTGCCGTTGCTGTCGCTGCCTCCTTTCTACTACCACTACACCTGTTGCTGAAGGTACAGGTCTAAAGACAGTGGAACAGGTAACTTTCCATCCTTTTTTCTGCTCATTTCCGTCTCTAAATAGAGCCCAACATGCTAAGCTGAAACTTGGTTCTTGGTTCATTTTCTGGGTCTCTGCTAAATCAATACGCATCAACTAGAGCTCTAATCTGGTTGAAGTCCTGGTCTGGCTTGTTTCTGTTTTTTTTTTTTTGTTTGGGCCTGTTCGCATATTGATTGACAAGATTTCTGGCTTTCGGTTTTAAAAATGAATAATCTGTGCGATGTTGGATGCTGTGAATGAGAATGAATGTTTGCATGGGTATTTGCTAGAAATATCTCGGTTTCGTGATTTGGTCTCCGATGAATCTGATTTCATCATTGTTTCATGGCCAAAGGGGCGGATAGGATGTACAAAAAATGAATTCTTTTTCCATTCCTTTGTTACTTTCTTCTTGCTGCCTTTTCATTCATTTCGTTTCTAGCACTTGCTTCTTTAGAACTTGTTTCTCATTTCTCAAAGGATGGGGAGCATTGTTGTTTAATATTTTTATACCAGGGGCAAACCCATTTTATGATACTTGCTGGGCTTAATGCAAACTCATTTTCACAGATTGTATGATGCTTATTGTTGGGATCTTTGGATAGATAAATTTTGTTGAAAATTGTTGAGAAAATGGGATGGAGTTCAGTGGTATCTGGTTGGACGAATTTACGGTTTGTTCTTGTGAGTTTGCAAATGATTTGATGCTAGAGAGAGTTGCATGTTCCGTTTTCTGTTCTGAAGTTTCTTCCGTTGCTTGTTCGGGTTTTCAGTTTGTGTTTGGATACATATATTTCGTGTATTTTGGGCTTGAATTTTGACAAAACAATAAGCATGCTCCTGTTGGAGATGAATTCAAGAAGAGTTGCAGAAAGATTTTCTTTTTTGTATCAGTTTTCTTTGCGTTTCAGCTTGCGCATGAATCTGCTGCAACATGCTAAGCTCGAAATTCTCAGCTGGTTGCAGCAGCATTTTTGCAGCAGCCCTCTCTGAGTTGTTTAATTGCCGGGGGTTTGTTCACCTTTTTTGGGTGCAGGGGGTAGGGATTGAAGTGGTTCTTTGCAGATGTTAAAATGTTTTCTTTCCCATTGCTTGTGTCCTCCTCTGTTTTGCACATTCTTGTCTTGGGGGGCTGAAATGGGGTAGTTTAATGCACTCTCTTGATGTTAGTTGCTGGGCAGTTCATGCTAGAAGGATACGTAGGAAATTTTGTTGCTTGATTCAAGTTGGGTTTGACTGAAATAGCTAGCTTGCGGTTTGAGCATGTAATTGGATAAGCTGCTATAGTGAGCAAACAAAAATTGCAGAAGTTTTTTCTCATGTTATTTTGCTTGAAGCTGCATTAGTTTTCATGTTTTTATTCCTGCAACAACTCACAAGTTGGTTTGATCACTTTGTTTGTACATTTAAAATCTTGTGTCAATGATGGTTGCTTTTCCTCTGGTTTGCTCACAAGCTGCAAAATCGCAACAGAAAATAAGCAAAGAAGGCGTCGGTTTGCTAGAAAGCTTCATTTGCATGCATGAACAATTTTCTGGAGTTTGCACTTTGCCCCAAGTCCTTGTGTCCCAGTTGAGTTTGATTGAAATAGCTGTCTTGTGTTTGAGAATGTTGATTCGATAAGCTGCAATAAGGAGTAATGAAAGTTGCAGCAGAATGGGGCGAAGTAAAAAAAAAGAAAAAAAGAAGGAAAACTAGCTTCAGTTCTTGTCTTGAACTTTGGTTTGCATGAAAATCTTCCCTTGTGTATATGATAATTGATGAGAACCTGAAGTTGGTTTGTGGTTTGAGGAGTTGGTGAATTTATGTAGCATGAATTTGCTGAAGATTAGTAGAAGGAAGTGCAGCAAATTGTTGCAGAAACCATCTTCGTAGCTTTTGCATGAATTTTGCATGAAAATGATTTTCAAAAATCGCACTCCAACCCCTTGGTTTCCCTCTAATGCTTCCATGGCCCAACAAATTGGAAAACATAATCAATTTCGTCCTTCTGTCAATGTTAATTTTATTTGACACATTCTAATTTAATTTTGGATGGATTGTTTGTGAATTTTTAGGATGATTTTTGCGGTTTAATAAATCTCGACAAATTCTTAGTTTTGACTTGTATTCTCAGTGGAGCCTTGGTCAATTTTGATGCTTAATCATTACAAATGGGTTTTTCATTCATTTTGTGAAATTCTAATTTTTGGTTTTGATGGGTTTCTGTTTAAGCTATTAGTTTTAATTCATTTTTATTTATGACCTTTAACATTTGCAATGATAATAATTTCCCCCTCAATGCTTTATAATTCTTTCAACTGGATCCTTGTCTACTTTAAACCTTTGAATATGGATTGTTTATTCCATTTGGGTATGTTGAGTGATTCAATTTCGTATCATTTTCATTCCATGTGATTATTTGATAATTTAAGTGGTACCTTGACCTTTTTATTATTTTGGAGGGTAAATTAGTAATTTCACTACGTTAGGGCATCGCTTCAAGGGAGGTACATTCTATCCCTCATTTACACTACATTTGACCTTACGTGCTCCTACGTGCTCCTACGTGCTATGTGAATATGCATGTCTACTTCGCTTTCCTTACCTCCTTGCATGCATTTACTTGCTTTTACTTTTATTTAAGCTTTATGGGGTATGTGTACACCTCTTGGCTTGTAATAGATAGTGCTCGGAGAGCATCTGGTCCATTTCTCCTTCCCCTTTATGCTTTTATGGGGTATGTGTACACCTCTTGGCTTGTAATAGATAGGGCTCGGAGAGCATCTGGTCCATTTCCCCTTCCCCTTGGTTGTTTGTTTTGTTGCTACATGTTTAATTGCTTTATTAGGCTCTTGCATCTAGTCGAGCATGCTAAGTGTTACGTGTTACGTGTTTACGAGTGTTTTGGCATGTCTACTTGCTTTCATAGCCATGAATAAATGGAATGGATGAATATACGTTTCCGCTAGTCCAACGCTAGTCGGAATTCATAGAATGGGCTAGTCCAACGCTAGACCCTTAGGGATTTCCCCTCATTAGCATATCTTTTGCTTGTTCACCACATATCATGCATTTTTCTTAGTTTTATCACTTGGCATGCTCCTCGAACCCCCTTTCCCTTCATTTTAGGATTTTTGCATATCATGATAGTTGTAGGGTCCATTTGCTTGAGGGTCCCCTTCTGATAAGGGAAACGAGCGAGTGTGGCTACTCGATAGCCTTAGCACGCTAGTTTTGCCTTCTAATCAAAGGGAAAATCGAAGTCGACAAGTTAGGAGTCATTCCCATACCCGACCTGATGCATTCCCTTAGGTTCATTCATTCTCATTTATCACTCACTCATTCTTTTCAATTCACATTTTCCTTTCCTTATTGTTCATTTTGATTTCTACTTCACAAAATTGCATTCAATCACACCTATATGCACTTATCACTATATTTCATACACTTGCACACGAACACTTGGAATTTTCATACAATTGCACACGTGCACCTTTTCATACACTTGCACACAAACACTTGGATTTTTAATTTCTTTCATACACTTTCACACTTGCACACTTGAGTCTCATTTGCATTAATCGACCTCTATGGGGTTTTCCTTTGTTGGCCGCCACAATTCATGTGGTTTGGGACCAAAAGCCTCACGAGAGACATCGTAGAACTTAGGATTGCATTTTTCTTTCCGTTTTGCATTCATATAGTCATATCCAACGTGCGAACATATATTGGGTAGAAAATTAGGAAAGGTAGGGTTAAGTCGCGCAACTAGCCTTGGCTAGGTCAAAGGGATGCCTTGGATTCTATCCTTGCCTTCCCCTTTGTCAAACGTGACCCCCGAACCTTTTTCTTTGGCTTACGTGGACTAGGAGTCGTTTTAAAAAGGGTTTTACTACTTTGTCTTTAAAAAACACTTTTTGGGTGACTTGGTACACCCCAAATCTATACCAAGTGGCGACTCCGTTTTTATATTTAAAAACCCTTTTTAAATTTCATTTGGCCAAATCGTCGCTTTCCAAAGTCCCATGGCCTTTTACTTTTCATTTACACACGTTCACATTCCACTACTCACACACCACACACATCATCATCACAATTCGAATCGAAAAGTGGGGCACGACACTTATGATGCACTTAATGAGATTCCTAGGGTGGTTATTGAATAGGAGAATTTAATGTTGATGCAGATTCCTTTGCCTCAAGAGATTGAGGATATGATTTTTTCAATGGATAGGGAAAGTGCAGCAGGCCCTGATAGTTTCAAGGGAAAATTTTCACTTTTGCATGGAATATAATTGCTGGGGATGTTTATTTAGCAGTGGTTAGTTTTTTTTGTGGTGTAGTGTAACAGCCCCACCTTCCCCTAGAATGAACCCCAAGGGTTAGCGAACTGCCTACCCAACTCTCGTTAGGACTACTAAGCCGAAACACACGTAAACCCTATCGAACGCGCAATAGAACTTCGATTCTTTCCAACGGATACAGGAAAAGTACACATAGTCGGAGAAACATGCATTTCAATTAATATACGTAACCATACGCTTGCATAAATATAGACATCGGAGTCTTTACAAGGCCCAAAATATTATACTTGATTAAAATACAGTTAGGGTTTACTATTACAGAGGAGCTTAACAAAAAAATAGCGATAACTAGCTCTACTCTTTTCTTCAAAATCACGGTTCCAAAATATTATTCCCTGTAAGGAAAACAAAAGGTAACGGCGTGAGCTTACGCTCAATGAGGTACCACAAGTACAAGTAGTCAAGAATCACAAAAGTACAATTGTACTCAATCAAATATAGCCATCAAATATAGAGGAATGAACACCACGGATAAACAGGAAGGGAAAGGATACAGATGGCTCTCAAGTGCCAATTTCCTCTTTTGCATCACCAGAGCTTGATCGAGTAGTAGTTGACACTCCGTCAACTTTCAAGGAAGTAACCAGTCCAATAGAGCACCGCTTTACACCAAATTTCGTCCACTAAACATACCCCTTATCGGGCCCGAACGCCTCAACAGAAATAGATGTAGTAATACTCGAGTATACCAGGAATCCAGAGTCTCCAATACTTAAAGATTCTAAAGAAACAGGTCCCCATGATTTGTTAATTTTCCTCGACCAAGCCCCTTGCTAGCTCGATTCAATTAACTATCAATGGGGTTGAGCTCAGATTTAACAGGAAGGTCGTTGGATACAAGCCTCCAAACGACATCGGATCATGCACAAGTAACAGATTTAGATGTATACAGGAATACAGGAACCAGACAAATAGGCAAGAGAGCGAGTGTGATAAAGTATACCCTCGTCTCATTCAAAATAAACAGAGGTCATAGTCATTCATGTCACAGATTGCAAGTACAAGTAAACCAGTTAAACAACAAGTCATGCGAGTGGTACACTCACCAGATCAAGCAAAAATAATTTCAAAAGTTTCCTCTCGAAGTACGCCTTTGGTCACCGGCACATCCTAGAACAATCAAGGAAAAACAATTGAGACTCAACTCCAAAACCTAGTGAACGGAATTCACAAGTGAGACTCGGTTACGAGTCATGGGCCTATCCAAATGAACCACTAATGCAAAGCAAAAATGCGGTTTCGGAGTGAAAAGGTAACAGTTGGTCCTAAAGATACGAACAACCCCAAAATCCTTCACTTCTACCCAAAGACCATACCTACAATGATTTACCAACTCCAAATTTAAAGTGGGAAATGAAAGGAAGAAGTGTTCTAAGAAAACAAAATTTTCTAGTTTTGCGCAACACTATTTGAAAAATCATATCTCAAAATTCTTAAGTCCAAAATTGATAGAAATTTGAGAAAAAGGTCACGGTTGATAGTACTTTGACTTTAGTTTCAAACGCAACAAATGGAACTAAATTCCGACTTTTCTACCACAAGATATAGCAGTTTTTCCAAGACTGCCCAAATTTTCCTGCGGACAAATTTTCAGCAGCACCTCCTTTGTTTTTACTAAGTTTTTTCAGCCAATTCAAGGCTTCATTTTTACCACAAAATATCCTCAACTCAAGCATATACATATCAAGCCAACAACTCACCAAATCAAACATATAACCATCACCTACTCAAGCTAGCAAATGAAACCCTAAACTGAAATTTTGACTCACAAGCTGGAATTTTCTTTAGGCAAGTTAAACTAGCCTATAAACACTAGATATTTCACATATCAAAGCTAGTAAATCATGGCTAACCCTTAAGCTTCATGTATGGGCAGAAAATTCTCCAATAAAATTGAAAATGTCCATAACACCACTTCAAGCCATCATAGTTCTCATAAAACTACATATTTAGCAACCTTAAACCACTAATATGCAATTATTAGAAGCAAAGAGGGATTTCTTGGCAAGTTACCTTAGAACCACTAGAAAGATGGTAGCTAGTTACTTCCCCCTCAAAAATCACTCCACCAACTCCTCTAATGCTCCTTAGTTAGCAACTTTTATGGAGTAGTTTGCAATTTTGATGGTTGGAACTCAAGATTGTAGCAAGAAATTGAGGTGCAAGATGAAGTCTTCTCTCTCTTTTCTCCTCTCTATGGTTTCTCTCTATGAAATTGAGGTGCAAGATGAAGTCTTCTCTCTCTCTTTTCTCCTCTCTATGGTTCGGCCAAGCAAGAAAGAAAAATGGAGGAATTTTGGTCAAATTTTGAGTTTTATTAAAGTTAAGTCATATTGGTCAAAATCCAACACTTAAGGGTTTCATGACACTTGGCCTTTTCTAGAGTTTTCTCTCATTTCTTTGTCATTCAATGGTAATTTTTATCTAGCTAATCTCTAATTATTTCCTAACACCTTATAAAATAATATCCCTTTGTGCAAAATTGTACCTAATCGTCAAAATATTATCGAACTTAACGCATTAGCAGGTCCCACGTCCATACTGCACTTCAAACTTAACATGAGCTAACTTATTCCAGAAAAATGATTTAAACCCTATACTCACTTATAAAAATCTCTGGAGAATTAATATAATAAAGTAAAGTAAAGAAAATGCATGCAAAGAAATAAAATAAAATAAGGGAGTTTTGCGGGCGGGTCCTCACATGTAGAGCTGCTAAGAAGTGTTTCTGTTACTTCTATTATTTGGTTCCAAATATACAATGTCCACAAGAGTTTACAAAATATAGGCCTATTAGTTTATGTAATTTTATTAATAAATTTATTTCTAGAATATTATCCGATCGATTGGCTAAGGCTCTTCTACGAATTATTTCTCGACAACAAAGTAGTTGTCTTAAGGGGGGACAAATTTTTGATAATGTCTTATTAGCTCAAGAGTTGCTGTCTGATATTAGAAAATCCAATCGCAGAGGTAATGTAATTATTAAATTGTATATAGTTAAGGTGTATGATAGAGTTTCATGCTGCTTTTTGTTGCAACTTTTGCTCCGATTCAGCTTTAGTGAGTCTTGAATAGACATGATATGGCGATTGATTTTTAATGTGTGATTTTTGATGTTTATCAATAGCTCTTCGCAAGATTTTTTTAAATCCATGAGAGGTTTAAGACAATGAGATCCAATTTTCCTAACTCTATTCGTTATTGGGGCTGAAGTTTTATCTCGATTTTTGAATGCTTTGTTATTACAGCAAAGATTTAATCCTTTTAAAGTTCTTTTGGGGTGTCCAGCAATCACACATTTTTCTTATGCAGATGGTGTCGTTATGTTTTCTACTGGCTTGAAGTCATCTTTGCAATTGGTTATGAGTGTTCTTAATGGTTATTATGCGTTTTTAGGCTAGCAAATTAATCAACAAAAGTATTATTTTTTGATGTATCCTGGATTGTCTTTCTAGTGCATAACATTAATAAGTCAGGTGACTGGCTTTCAAAGGAAGTCTTTTTCGATTAAATACCTTGGGTGTCCTTTGTATATCAGTAGAAGGAAAAAGACGTTTTATACTAATATTTGTAAAGCAATTGTGCAAAGGGATTTATCTTGGAAGCAACGTCGATTGTCATCTGGAGGTAAACTTGTTTTGATAAAAGATGTACTATCCTTAATGCCTATTCATTTGCTAGCGGTTGGTTCTTCCCCAAAGGGCGTGTTTCTGGCATTAGAAAATGTTTTTGCAGGTTTTTTATGGGGTTTGACTGATTTTGGTTCAAGATTTCATTGGATAAAGTGGCATGACCTTTGTCGTCCATATGAGGAAGGAGGTATTGCACTCCGTAGCATTAGTGATGTCCTTGATGCCTTTTTCATTAAGTTTTGGTGGAATTTTATGAAAAAATGTTGTCTTTGGGCAGAATTGATGCACTTGAAATATTATAGAGGTGGTCATCCATGTCTTGATGATGAAGTTCGTTTTTAATCTTTCGCATGGCATAGGATGCTTTCGGCGGAAAGTCTAGTAGAGGAACATATTGGATGGATTGTTAGAGATCGTTTGATGCAATTTTGGCATGATAATTGGATGGGTAGAGGTGCTTTATACTATAAAGTAGAGGTTTTCCATCATCATTCTGTTGCTACTTTGTGTTTGCGGGGAGATGGAATGTCTAGATGCTGCAACATTTTTTGGAGTCGGCTAAAGTTTACCAAGTTTTGAATATTGTGCCTCTATCTTTGCAAGGATCTTATAGAATGGTCTGGACTTTAACTAATAATGGCTTGTTTATAGTTTCTTCTACCTATAATCTTGTTCGAAAAGTTTCAAATTGTTCTTTGCTGCCTTCAAATATTTGGCATAAATCTCTTCCGGTTAAGATTTCCTTTTTCATGCTAAGGTTATTGTGTTTTAAGCTTCCTATTATGGATCAGTTGAGGAGGTTTGGAGTATAGAGACCTTCACAATGCTATTGTTGTCAAGATCCTTAGATGGAGATGTTAGATCATATTTTTTGTACAGGTGGTATAGCTCGTCATGTTTGGAGTGCCTTTGATTTACATTTTGGTGAATCAACTCCTATATTTACAGTTAGGCATATGGTTCTTACATGGTGGTTAAGATTAGTTCCTAATTTATTTTTGGCATTTGTTTATCGTATCCTCACATCTTTAATCTGTTGGGAGTTGTGGAAAGAAAGAATTTGTGTTGTCTTTGATGGCATTCTATTGGGTTGAGAAGAGATTGCTAGTTGGATGATTCAACTGCTGAGAGAGATTTTTTATATTCAATTTCCTATGATGTCTTGCTCTTTCAATCTTGGAATGTGTTGCATTCCTTTTTGAATGGTTAGCTGAAGAGCATTTCAATTGTTCCTGTTAAATGGATTGCTCTTGTAATGTGTTATAAGTTAAACTCAAATAGCTGTTCTAGAGGGAATCCTGGTCGAAGTGGTTTATTGTATGATAGTCAAGGAAATTTTTTTTTGGATACTTGTGTTTCTTTGGCTCTTTGACAAGTTTGCATTCAGAGTTTAAAGCTATGGTTTTTAAAGTGCTGCAATGCCTATCTAGGGGGTATTATGAGCCGCATATTGAAGATAATTCTCTTATTTTAAGTTGAATGATACAGGGGTGTTATTCATGTCCTTGGAAGTTGCAGCGTGATTTGGAGGAAGTGTTGAAGTACAAGGATCATTTTTGGGTTATTACTCATTATTATAGGGAAGCAAATACACCAACTGATAGACTTGCTAACATAGGTGTTGATTTGGAGTCTGATTTCATATTTGGTAGTTTTGCTACCTTGCCTGGTATGGTTAGAGGTGATACAAGACTTGATAGATTACGTTTCCCAAGTTTTTGTAGAAAAGTAGGTAAGGATTTCTTTGTATTGAGGAAGTAGTACTTCTATTTGTTTTTTATTTTCTTTTCTTCATGTACTTGAAAGGCAAGGCCTAGTCCTCGTATTTTTTGAACTTTTTAAATAAATTTAGACTCGCATCTCACCCCTGTGTATGAGATTTGCCAAAAAAAAAATTCTTTACCAATGGGTACTAATAAATATGGTACAAGTTATTCCTTAGGTAAATAATATTAAAATTTCATCATCAATGGCTATATTGATAATCATGAACTACCTGCAAAAGACAAATTTTATGAATATATTAGTAAAACATGTTATTGAAACTTCAAAAGGCATAACAGATGATTTCATTGATGATTCAATAATGCAAAGTTAATGTTTTGGTAATTTAAAATGCCACAACAATTAGAACGAGAAATAAAAGTAGTCATAATATTGAAAAAGTAAGTAGCTTATCACTTGGTTAATAGTAGTGTTTTTTTTGTTGAAAAAGTAGTGTTAATAGTAGTGTCAATCATAGCATTTCAAAATTTTATTTTCATTGGTTGTAGTAGTTTGGTTAAAGTACTGTCAATTATCTAAACAATATAAAAAGGAGAGTTACCTTGATGAACAGTAATTTTTGTCTAGTGGTGATCCCATAATTCTTGCTAAATGGTTGGCCCTTTTTCGTCAATTAGGCTGTTTCATTTGGTTCCAGTTGCTGCTTCTTCTCCGTGTGCTTGTGGATGTAGATGTGTTTCCTTTAGTTTTTATCCTCCTGTTGTCATTTTTGCCCTTTCTTGCTGGTTTTACTATAATTTTAGGATATCACATGCCTTATCCAAATGGCCAGTTATAATGCAATTATAACCAACTTTCTGCCTCTTTTAGTCATTCCACTCTCTCAATTTTTAATGGTTTGGAAATCCCTCGTGTAGCTAGCCACAAGTTTTCTATTCTAAATTTATTACGACTTCTCTCTTCTCTCTTTCCTTGTCTTGTGTATCATCTGGATTGCTCCTTTTGCTTATCCCAATCTTAAATCCTCAGTTGTCAATCCTTTTCCTCAATTCTATAGGTAAAGAGAAACGATTCCATAGGTAAAGAGAAACAAAGAATTCATCTCATATTAAGGACAAGAATGAAGAACTAATAAAGTAGCAAGAATCATAGGTTTGATGTGAGAACCCGTAATTTTCATTTTCTAGGTTTTAGAATTTTTCATAGCTTGTTTTCTGCATTTTCGTGATTAGAAAATTTTTCTAGATAATTTTAAGGAGCAGATATAATTTTTAGATGATTTTTCTAGTATCGAATGGATTTTGAGAAATTAAGAGCGTCTATCGGACGTGGGACCCACTGGTGCGAAAAGTTCGGAAAAATTCGGCCAACTAGGTTAAGTTTTGGATACTGGATTTAATTTATCGGTTGTTGTGAGATATTTAGAGGTTACCAAGTGGTTGGTGTGAGAGAGACAAAAGGTTAGGCAAGTAATTAATGAAAGTGACATGTGTCACTTAGAGATTCCTTCTTACATTTGACTTACTATTTATTCTTTTACCATTTATTACATAAACCCAAAAATTGACCAAATATCTTCCATTTCTTACAAGCTTGTGGCCGAACCTCTTGCTCAAGAGAAAAACAAAATCCTCCAACTTCCTATCTCATAATCTTGCTCCAATCTTCCAATTAAACCGATACAATTGCAAATCACTCCATAAAACCTCTCCACTTAGTGATTTTGAGGTGATTGGTGAAGTTATTTGGAAGGTTAAGGTGACCCATAGCTCTCTCTCTCTCTCTCTTGTTTTAAAGGTAAGTCATGAAGTACCACTCTCCTCCCTCTAATGATGCTTAATTGATGCTTAGTGGTGGTATAAGGTGCCACTTTATGGATTATATTGTGATTCTTGGTTGAATTGATGAACTTTGGTAATTTTTGGGGATTTTTCTGTTTTAATATAAGTATGATGGTGTGGTTATCTATGATGATTGGATATGGTTTCTAATGACTATAGGAGGTGGAAAAAGTGGACAATTGCAATCAATTTCTGTTTTGGAAGAAATCTGGAAAATTAGGGTTCCTTGGTTCTTCATTCTGTCCGAAATTTTAGGTCCTAGATAGAGGCCGAATTGGCCTTAGCTCAAAACGTGAAAGTTGTAGGGAATGACATTTTAAAGGTGCCTACAAAATTTCAGGTCAATCGGAGAAGTGTAGAATGAGATAAGTCGAAATTACTATTGCTGTTCTGGTTTTACCCGAAATTGGGATTTGCGACTGTAATTGGTTGTTTTGGTCTGGAATGCTTCCGAATTGGTTGTTGAGGCCTTCTGATGGAATTTATCCCTATTTATTAGATTTCAAATGGTTTTGGAATTTCTGGATTTGAACTTGTAGAGCCTGAGTTATGATATTTCCGCTAGAATGCGTTTTGGTGAATCTGTTTTACATTTTGATGTAGTATCTTGCATTTTTGACCTGTTTGCACTCAAAACTGGGTTGAGTGGCCTTCTGTGATGTTGTAGCCCTGTCTTTTAGGTTCGAAATGGTGGGTCTTACACCTTCATCCGATAATCATAGGGCATTTGGTGCCATTACCGCAAAAAGAAGTCAAAAACTGTTTTTTTTCAGGGCCAAAGCTAATTGCATTTCTGAATTTCTGGTTTTCTCTAATGATTATATATGCTTATGGAACCCTATTGGGGTCATATTTGGCACTGATTTATGATTAGTTATCGAGTCTCATTGTACTTGTTTGCATGTTTTAAGGCTTACTCTTATTCCGGTCATGTCTTATTTAACTTTTACTTTGAGCCTAGTGAATGGCTTTTGGAAATGAGGTGAATTTTGTGTGAGATGTTGGGACTGATTCAAGGAAATAATGAAGCCTTAATGGCTGGAAAAGTAAGAATTTTAGGGGAAGTGCTGCCCGATTTTCTAGGCCGTTTGGTTCTTTTAAGTTGGATTTGCCTTTTGGTAGAATAAAAGGGCTTTTGGGTTGTTGAACCTAGGTCTTCATGCTATTTTTTTTTGTTCCCAAAAAAAATCATGTTTTGTACCCTTGCATTAGTAATTATTTGGCGAGGCATACGACTAGTAGTCGAGCCTCATGTGTATTTTGTTTACTCGATTCTGGATGTGAAACCTTCAATTAGTTTACTTTGATTATTTTAGGGTTTCTTAGCGATTAAGGCCAATCTGAAGTGAAATTTCTGAAGTTGAATCGGTGAGTGTACCACTCCCCTCCATTGCTGTTTAACCTGATTTCTGCTCTGCAATCTGTTTAATTTGTTTGAGACGAGGGTGTACTTTATCACACTCGTTCTCTTGTCTGTTCATATGCCAATTTACTATGCAAAATTTGAATCTGTTATCTGTGTCTGCATCTGTTCGGATTTCTGTGACCTATGAGCTCAAATCCTGTGGCTAGTCTCTATCCTGTGGCTAAGTTCGGATTCGAGTCGGAGTCGGCAAGGGCCTGGACGATTAGATAACGAACCACGGTAGTCTGTTTTGGGATCTTTGGGTATTGAGACCCTTGATTCCGGTATACTCGAGTATTACCATTTCTGTTCGGTTACGGTGAGCGGGCCCGGTAAAGGGGTGTTTGGTGGACGGAATTCGGTGTAAAGAGGGGTCTACGGACGCGTTGGCTCTATGTACGTTGACGGAGAGTCAACCGGTTTGGATCAAGTACTGCGCTTGAAATTTGGCTCCTGAGAGCCACCCGTATCCTTCTGATTTGAATCATTGGTTCCTTTGCTTTACATCTGACATGTGTATCTGATTTGTTAAATGTGAAATGCCATGATTTTAATGCTATCTGTTTGGTACCTCATTGAGCGCAAGCTCACCCCTTTCTGTTCCTTTTGTTCCTTACAGGAAAATAAACCCTTTTGGTCTGGATTTGACAAATGGCTGCCAAATTGAGCTAGTTGAACATATCTTTTGTATGGCTCATGTATTAAAACCCTAAGTGTACTTTTGGGGCGTTTCTCTTTTGATTTGGCAAACCGTGTATGTGTATTAACTTTTGAAAACTTTTGTATGTCATTTTGGATTGTAATCGCTAAAGTTCAGATGTGAATGTTTGCGTGCTCTTTCGGTTGGGTTCTGACGGGTCGGTTACTGTCATGGCCGACTCCGGATTTCATTTTCTCTTATTTTGGGTTATGTTGCCATTTTGACTTGCTTACGCTCGTTGGTAAGTTCCGGAACGCATTAGATAGCTCTAATCTGCACCGTTAGTCCTGGCGAGAGCTGGGCAGGCAGTCCGCTAACCCCATTGGTTCGCCTTAGAGGAAGGTGGGGCTGTCACAGTTGGTATCAGAGCCACTTCGCGTGGTCTCTGCGCGGAGTGAGCTTGGGCCAGTGGTGTTATGGTCCTGATTTCGTGAATATGTCTAAGTGCTCGTTTGAGCGTAAGATATGAACTAGGCATGTTATAAGTGTAAAAATTGTTTTCATGAAATTTGAGGAAGTTAGGTATGTATGTCGGGTAGGAATCCTTAATATGGATGCTTTACTCTTGGGACCGGCCGACTCGAGTTGTGAATTATCTTAGATGGGATTCTTGCGCCCGGATATGAAAAAGAGGAGAACCTAGGTTAGAAAAGATTTGGGCGAACTCGAAATGTGATTCTATGGAATTTCGTGTAGTTGTTCGGATGTTAGTAAGCATGATTAACTTGGATTAAGATATAAATTGGGGCATTCTCGTGGATTTGAGATTAGGGATGGAGCCCTAGAGGGGAAAAGATTTTCGTTAGTTATTGTTGTACTTATGACCTAGTTTGTCTATAGTACTCTGGATGACCCCGCTACTTTCATGGATTTTTCATTTGTATCTAATTGATTGCTACTGTGTGGCTTGTTTGGTACAGCTATGTTATATATGTATACTTTTGATCTGTACGTACCTTTTGCTACTTGCTTTTGTCTACCTATGTTTAATATTATATTCACGCTTCGACCCTAGATTTATTAGACCAATGGAAGGCACTCGTAGTGGACGGGGCCGTGGGCGTGGAAATAGGCAACCTACGCCTGAAAGGGGTACTGGGGAAACCTCATCTGGACCAAACCCTGAACTTAGGGTTGACCCCAATGTCCAAATAGCTGCTGCCATGCAGCAAATGACTGCTTTGCTAGCCCAAGTGGTGCACCAATAAGGTCAAAACCCTAACCCTAACCCTGGGAATCCTGGTAATCACATGGAGGGCGAGGATAGAGCCCTTGAGAGATTTCAGAAGTTCTCCCCACCCAAATTTCTTGGAGGTCCTGATCCTGACGTGGCTGAGAAGTGGCTGGAGAAGATGATCGATATTTTCGCTGCCTTACACTATACCGAGGAGAGACAGGTAACATTTGCTGTCTTTCAACTAGAGGGAGCCGCCCGTTCCTGGTGGAATGTCATTCGAATGAAGTGGGAAAGGGAACAAACCCTGAGGACGTGGGCGAACTTTATGAGGGAATTTAATGCCAAGTTTTTCCCTCCTCTAATCCAAGAAAAGAAGGAAGATGAATTTATTCGGCTTCGCCAAGGAACTCAGACCGTAGCCGAGTATGAGAGTCAATTCACTCGGTTGTCTAAGTTTGCGCCCGAACTGATTATAAGACCGATTCATCCAGGGATTAAATGTTGAAATTCAAAAGGATCTGGCGGTAGCCCAACTTAATACGTTTAGCGATGCGGTGGAGAAAGCCCAACGGGTTGAAAATGCGAGGCTACAAGTTAGAAATTTCCAAACCAAGAAAAGGGGCTTTCCTGGGAGCAGCTCAGAACAAGCGGATCAGAATACAACCCCTAAAGTTCGAAAGGGAAACGGGGAAGTACGGCTACCGGGGGTGACAGGTGGTGTTCCACAGGGGGAATCAGTTTCTGCTACTCGTGGTCCCTGTGGATATTGTGGAGGGCCAAATCATACTGAAGCAAATTGCTGGAAGAAAGAAGGAAAATGTTTGCGCTGTGGAAGCGCCGAACATCGGATTGCTAACTGTCCAGCTCGCCTGCGCGAGCGGAAAGGGACTCTACCACCAACCAAGCCTAATTCTCAGCAACCAGCCAAGAGCAACCCTGGACAGACGAAAGGAGAAGGGACGGGATCGAAGGCACCAGCTCGAGTATATTCTTTGGAGCAGCATCAAGTCCCTGATTCGTCTGAGGACGGAGAAGGTACAATCCGTTAGGTACCCTAGATTTTAAAAAAAAATTCCGTTGGTGAGAAAATTTCGAGGGCGAAATTTCTTTAAAGGGGAGAGAGTGTGAGAACCCGTAATTTTCATTTTCTAGGTTTTAGAATTTTTCATAGCTTGTTTTCTGCATTTTCGTGATTAGAAAATTTTTCTAGATAATTTTAAGGAGCAGATATAATTTTTAGATGATTTTTCTAGTATCGAATGGATTTTGAGAAATTAAGAGCGTATACCGGACGTGGGACCCACTGGTGCGAAAAGTTCGGAAAAATTCGGCCAACTAGGTTAAGTTTTGGATACTGGATTTAATTTATCGGTTGTTGTGAGATATTTAGAGGTTACCAAGTGGTTGGTGTGAGAGAGACAAAAGGTTAGGCAAGTAATTAATGAAAGTGACATGTGTCACTTAGAGATTCCTCCTTACATTTGACTTACTATTTATTCTTTTACCATTTATTACATAAACCCAAAAATTGACCAAATATCTTCCATTTCTTACAAGCTTGTGGCCGAACCTCTTGCTCAAGAGAAAAACAAAATCCTCCAACTTCCTATCTCATAATCTTGCTCCAATCTTCCAATTAAACCGATACAATTGCAAATCACTCCATAAAACCTCTCCACTTAGTGATTTTGAGGTGATTGGTGAAGTTATTTGGAAGGTTAAGGTGACCCATAGCTCTCTCTCTCTCTCTCTTGTTTTAAAGGTAAGTCATGAAGTACCACTCTCCTCCCTCTAATGATGCTTAATTGATGCTTAGTGGTGGTATAAGGTGCCACTTTATGGATTATATTGTGATTCTTGGTTGAATTGATGAACTTTGGTAATTTTTGGGGATTTTTCTGTTTTAATATAAGTATGATAGTGTGGTTATCTATGATGATTGGATATGGTTTCTAATGACTATAGGAGGTGGAAAAAGTGGACAATTGCAATCAATTTCTGTTTTGGAAGAAATCTGGAAAATTAGGGTTCCTTGGTTCTTCATTCTGTCCGAAATTTTAGGTCCTAGATAGAGGTCGAACTGGCCTTAGCTCAAAACATGAAAGTTGTAGGAAATGACATTTTAAAGGTTCCTACAAAATGTCAGGTCAATTGGAGTAGTGTAGAATGAGATAAGTCGAAATTACTATTGCTGTTCTGGTTTTACCCGAAATTGGGATTTGCGACTGTAATTGGTTGTTTTGGTCTGGAATGCTTCCGAATTGGTTGTTGAGGCCTTCTGATGGAATTTATCCCTTTTTCTTAGCTTTCAAATGGTTTTGGAATTTCTGGATTTGAACTTGTAGAGCCTGAGTTATGATATTTCCGCTAGAATGCGTTTTGGTGAATCTGTTTTACATTTTGATGTAGTATCTTGCATTTCTGACCTGTTTGCACTCAAAACTGGGTTGAGTGGCCTTCTGTGATGTTGTAGCCCTGTCTTTTAGCTTCGAAATGGTGGGTCTTACACCTTCATCCGATAATCATAGGGCATTTGGTGCCATTACCGCGAAAAGAAGTCAAAAACTGTTTTTTTCAGGGCCAAAGCTAATTGCATTTCTGAATTTTCTGGTTTTCTCTAAAGATTATATATGCTTATGGAACCCTATTGGGGTCATATTTGGCACTGATTTATGATTAGTTATCGAGTCTCATTGTACTTGTTTGCATGTTTTAAGGCTTACTCTTATTCCGGTCATGTCTTATTTAACTTTTACTTTGAGCCTAGTGAATGGCTTTTGGAAATGAGGTGAATTTTGTGTGAGATGTTGGGACTGATTCGAGGAAATAATGAAGCCTTAATGGCTGGAAAAGTAAGAATTTTAGGGGAAGTGCTGCCCAATTTTCTAGGCCGTTTGGTTCTTTTAAGTTGGATTTGCCTTTTGGTAGAATAAAAGGGCTTTTGGGTTGTTGAACCTAGGTCTTCATGCTATTTTTTTTTGTTCCCAAAAAAAAATCATGTTTTGTACCCTTGCATTAGTAATTATTTGGCGAGGCATACGACTAGTAGTCGAGCCTCATGTGTATTTTGTTTACTCGATTCTGGATGTGAAACCTTCAATTAGTTTACTTTGATTATTTTAGGGTTTCTTAGCGATTAAGGCCAATCTGAAGTGAAATTTCTGAAGTTGAATCGGTGAGTGTACCACTCCCCTCCATTGCTGTTTAACTTGATTTCTGCTCTGCAATCTGTTTAATTTGTTTGAGACGAGGGTGTACTTTATCACACTCGTTCTCTTGTCTGTTCATATGCCAATTTACTATGCAAAATTTGAATCTGTTATCTGTGTCTGCATCTGTTCGGATTTCTGTGACCTATGAGCTCAAATCCTGTGGCTAAGTTATTCGAGTCGGGTCGGCAAGGGCCTGGACGATTAGATAACGAACCACGGTAGTCTGTTTTGGGATCTTTGGGTATTGAGACCCTTGATTCCGGTATACTCGAGTATTACCATTTCTGTTCGGTTACGGTGAGCGGGCCCGGTAAAGGGGTGTTTGGTGGACGGAATTCGGTGTAAAGAGGGGTCTACGGACGCGTTGGCTCTATGTACGTTGACGGAGAGTCAACCGGTTTGGATCAAGTACTGCGCTTGAAATTTGGCTCCTGAGAGCCACCCGTATCCTTCTGATTTGAATCATTGGTTCCTTTGCTTTACATCTGACATGTGTATCTGATTTGTTAAAAGTGAAATGCCATGATTTTAATGCTATCTGTTTGGTACCTCATTGAGCGCAAGCTCACCCCTTTCTGTTCCTTTTGTTTTCCTTACAGGAAAATAAACCCTTTTGGTCTGGATTTGACAAATGGCTGCCAAATTGAGCTAGTTGAACATATCTTTTGTATGGCTCATGTATTAAAACCCTAAGTGTACTTTTGGGGCGTTTCTCTTTTGATTTGGCAAACCGTGTATGTGTATTAACTTTTGAAAACTTTTGTATGTCATTTTGGATTGTAATCGCTAAAGTTCAGATGTGAATGTTTGCATGCTCTTTCGGTTGGGTTCTGACGGGTCGGTTACTGTCATGGCCGACTCCGGATTTCATTTTCTCTTATTTTGGGTTATGTTGCCATTTTGACTTGCTTACGCTCGTTGGTAAGTTCCGGAACGCATTAGATAGCTCTAATCTGCACCGTTAGTCCTGGCGAGAGCTGGGCAGGCAGTCCGCTAACCCTTTTGGTTCGCCTTAGAGGAAGGTGGGGCAAAAGTCACCTGCCGTTCGTCAGAGTAATGTAGGGCTGCAAATATATCCACCATCTTTTCAAGCCATCTTTCGGCAACGTCTGGGTTGGGTTCCCCAACAAACTTTGGCGGAGCGAACTTTTGGAAACGTTCGAGAGCTCTATCCTCGCTCTCGACATGGTGGCCAGGGTTTCCAGGGTTAGGGTTTGGGTTCTGGCCCTGTTGTTGCACTACTTGTGCGAGTAGGTTTGTCATTTGCTGCATAGCAGCAGCTATTTGCACATTGGGGTCTATTTGGGGTTCAGGATTTGGTCCAGTAGAAGCTTCCCCCGTTTCCCTAACCGGTGTGGGTTGTCTAATACCGCGCCCACGTCCCCGACCACTTCGTGTACCTTCCATGAGTTTCACTCGGTCTAGGCAAAAGTACTAAACCACGGTAACAACAAGACATATAAGTAACACGTAAACTTTGCACAATAACACATTGATACAGTCCAAGCATAAGCACAACTCACAGATATACACGCCACACACATATATACAATCAGTCGAGTCATGTACCGGCAAATCAGAAAAACATAGACGATTCCCCGAGGAATGACCTTACTAGATCACCAAATCCTTTCTAACCTAGGCCCTCATATCTTTCGTATCCGGGCGCAAGAATCCCATCTAAGATAATTCACAACTCGAGCCGGCCGGTCCCAAGAGTAAACCATCCTTATTAAGGATTCCTACCCGACATACATACCTAGCTTCCTCGAATCCCATGAAAATGATTTGTACACTTATCACATGCTCGGTTCATAACTTATGCTCAAACGAGCACTTAGACATATTCATGAAATTAGGACCACAACACCACTTGGCCCAGTCTCACTCCACGCAGAGACCACGCGAAGTGGCTCTGATACCAATTGTAACAGCCCCACTTTCCCCAAAGGCGAACCAAAGGGGGGTAGCGGACTGCCTGCCCAGCTCTCGCCAGGACTAACGGTACAGTTTACGTCGATCTATCACGTTCCGGAACATACCATAGCGCGCAAACAAGTCAAAATCACAAAATAAAAAAAAGAAATTCGAAGCCGAAGATGAATAGTGCAGGTCACGCCAGAATCCGGCCGGAATCTGGCCGGATTCTCGGCCGGATACTAGGCCGAGAACAAACCAAATCTTTTTCCAAAACCCTTCACAATCCGGCCGGCAATCCGGCCAGTTTCGGGCCGGATTCCTGGCCGGATTCAGTCCAGAGCCTTTTCATTCAAAATTTTCCTTTTGCAGTTTGAAAGCCGAATTGATCCGAAGTTCATCCAAACATCAATTTAACATATACACATTGAAATCCAACATTTCCAAGCCAAAACGGCATACCAAAATAACCAACTAGTCCATACATGTACAATAACCGTTTACAAACCAAACATTGGAGGAAACAAATCACTTAGGGCTTCACCCTCAAGGAGCTATGCAAAATACATATACATGAGCTCAACTTGTCATTCAACTATTACAACCTTTTCCAAAAGTGTTCATTTTCCTGTAAGGAAAACAAATGGAACGGAGTGAGCTAAAGCTCAGTGAGTTACCACCACCAATGCATCTAAAATCACATAAGAATAACCGTTCAATGCAAGTATGCAGATAAGAAGTAAATCAAATCAGTGAAAGGATACGGACGGCTCTCAAGAGCCCATTTCCACGCTTATGTCTTGATCCAGCCTCATTGACCCTCCGTCAATGTTAAGAGTAACCATCAGTAGACATCACTTACATCCAACCGTCCAACTATCATACCCCAACCGGGCCCGCACTCCATTCAGTCATTTTGGTAATACTCGAGTATACCGGAACCAAAGGTCTCATTACCACAAGATTCCACAGTACAGTCCCCGTGGCATGACAATTTTCACGACCAAGCCCTCGCCGGCTCGATCCAATTGACTACCAAACGGGGTTGAGCTCAGTAATACAGTAAGGCCGTTGGACATTCGTCCAAACGACACCAAAGCAGTTTCCATGAAACGGAATGCACCATCCAATATATCAAATTCAGTAATGCAGTAAAACGGTAGCCAATCAGTGATACTATCAAAAGGGGTGAGGGCGGTCAAGTACACCCTCACCTTAATAAATTCCAATATCCAAGTAAGCCTTCAAGGCATCACATATACATTTAGCAAAGCCACATAGTAACAATTAAGTGAGTAGTATACTCACCAAGCAAGAAAGTGGTATTTCATGCACCACGATCACCAAGACGTCGTGAGCTATCGTCACGCCCTAGAGCATGTAAACAAATACCATAAGACTCGATAACGAGTCATAAAGTCAAACCAATTATCGCCCAATAGGGTTTCATGCATGGAAATTCAAGTGTTGCATACTTAACCTTTACTCAAGTCGAGAATATAGTTTTCTAAATCTCGAGTAAAAATTCGGGCAGCATGCCTTTTGTGTTTACCAAATTTTCCAGCCATAAGGCTTCATTATTTTTTCTTCAATCACAACCCAACAACACACATATAAGCATTTCATGACAAGAGCCGTTCCATAGGCTCACAATATCATAAAACAAGAAACCATACCGAGCCATAAACAACACCAATTCACAACCCTAATTGGGTTTTATAAACATATACAAGCATGAAAGCAAACCAGAAATTAAGAAAGGGCTTTAACCTAAGCCTTGATAAGAAAACCGGATTTGACCTCATAATGCGGTAATGGCACAACTCTCACTACAAATGTCGGATGGGGGTGTAAAACCCACCATTTCGAAGCCAATAAACAGAGCTACAACAATGTAGAAGGCCTCTCAGTCCAAATCCTAGCACAACTAGGTCAAAAGTACCAAATACCAAACCAGAATTACCAAAACAGGTTTGCAAAACACACAAAACTGTAATACGTCAATCTCAGCCTACACAGGTCCAAATACCGAAATTCCAAAGGCATAAGTTAGCTAAGACATCCAGCTACATTTCCTCAGAAGACACCAACTTCAAAATCCAAACCAATTCCAGTCAGAACAGGCAATTACTATCGCAGTTCGGACATTCTGTGCACCAAAAACAGCAACAGTAAAAACGGTATAACTCACTCTACACTAGTCCAATTGCCCTGAAATTTTGCAGGCACACTAAAATCATCAATACCTACAACTTTCATGTTTTGAGCAAAGTCCAATTCGGCCTCTAGCTATGACCTAAAATTTCGGGCAGATTAGGGGTTCATGAACCCTAACTTTTCACAATTCCATTCAAATCCAAAATTGATTGCATTTCACAACAATTCACACCTACTAAAGCCAAAGCCCCTTATTACCAACCATCATACTAGTCCACAACATCAAAATCATATGAAACCAGAAAATTCATCATAAAATGGAAAACTTCACCAAATCAAGCCAAACCAAGAAATAAATCATATATTCCAACACTCAAGCCACTTCTAAGCATACTATAACCATCATTAGGTATAGGGAAGAGGTTGTAGCATCACTTACCAAGAAACAAGGGAAAGAGAGATTGTGGACACCTTTGCTCTTCAAAACAACTTCACTACAACCCTTACTAGCACTAGAAGGTAGGATTTTATGGAGTGGAATCTTGTTTATTTGGTTGATTTAGATGATTTGCTAGTAGAAAGCTTGAAGATTGAAGAGTTCTTCTTCTTGCAAGAGAGTGAGAGAGAGCCGGCCAAGGAGAAAGAAAAATGAGGAAATTTTGTGAATTTTTGATATTTAATCCTTTGGTCAAAAAAGTCAAGAAAGTGAATAGTAATTCTTAAAGTCCAACCAATGAGATTGTGACACTTGTCACACTCATTTAATGCCCTCTTATCTTTCTTTTCTCTCTCACATCAATCACTTCACACACACTACTTATCTCTTAACACCCGATAAAATTTTCACAGTATCCGAAACTTAACCTTATTGGCCGAATTTTTCCGAACTTATCGCACTAGTGGGTCCCACGTCCAATATATATTCTTAATTTTCTAAAAATTCTCCAATACTAAACCATAATTGCTCATAAAATTCACCAGGAAAATATTTCTAAGCCAGAAAATGCAGAAAACATACAATTAAGGGAATAAGAAACCCGAGGAAAATAATTAGGGTTTTTACGGGTTCTCACACTCTCCCCCCCTTAAAAGAATTTCGTCCTCGAAATTCCTTATCATTGACTACTCCGGGATTAAATTGAGCAGTATACTTAGCTAACAGATCTGTTCCCCTTCACTGACCAGGTTCATTAAATTCTTACCTTCCACGTCCTCTGATGGGTCAACATCTAAGGAGAACACCCGAGAGGACACTTTCGATCCATCCTTGTCCCCCTTCGACTGGGCAGGGTTGGTCGTAGTTGATGGCAGAGTCCCTTGCCGCTCGCGCAGGCGAGCTGGACAGTTAGCAATTTGATGTTCGCCACTCCCGCAGAGCAAGCATTTTCCTCCTTTCTTCCAGCAATTGTCCTCCGAATGGTTTAATTTTCCGCAATACCCGCAGGGTCCGCGTGCTGTAGAAGCCGAGCTTCCTCTTGACAGGCTCTCTTGTGACACTCCCGGCATTCTTACTCCTCCCGTTCCCCGCCCAAACTTGGGAGGGGTACTTTCATCCCCCTACCCCAAACTACTTCCAGGAAATCCCCTCTTTTTCGCCTGGAAGTTTTTCACCTGGTGCCTCGCATTCTCCACTCGTTGGGCCTTCTCCACCGCTTCGTTGAAGGCGTTAATTTGGGCTGCCGCAAGGTCCTTCTGGATTTCTACGTTCAGACCCTGGACAAATCGCCGTATTCTTCGTTGCTCGGTCATGATGAGTTCGGGCGCAAATTTGGATAGGCGGGTGAACTGGCTCTCATACTCCGCCACAGTCTGAGCCTCTTGCCGGAGCCGGATAAACTCGTCCTCCTTCCTCTCCTGGACTAGAGGAGGGAAAAACTTTGCATTAAATTCTCGGATGAAATTCACCCAAGTCCTAGGCGTCTGCTCCCGCTCCCATTTCTGCTTAATTACGTTCCACCAGGAACGGGCTGCCCCCTCAAGCTGGAACACGGCAAAAGTCACCTGCCGTTCGTCAGAGTAATGTAGGGCTGCAAATATATCCACCATCTTTTCAAGCCATCTTTCGGCAACGTCTGGGTTGGGTTCCCCAACAAACTTTGGCGGAGCGAACTTTTGGAAACGTTCGAGAGCTCTATCCTCGCTCTCGACATGGTGGCCAGGGTTTCCAGGGTTAGGGTTTGGGTTCTGGCCCTGTTGTTGCACTACTTGTGCGAGTAGGTTTGTCATTTGCTGCATAGCAGCAGCTATTTGCACATTGGGGTCTATTTGGGGTTCAGGATTTGGTCCAGTAGAAGCTTCCCCCGTTTCCCTAACCGGTGTGGGTTGTCTAATACCGCGCCCACGTCCCCGACCACTTCGTGTACCTTCCATGAGTTTCACTCGGTCTAGGCAAAAGTACTAAACCACGGTAACAACAAGACATATAAGTAACACGTAAACTTTGCACAATAACACATTGATACAGTCCAAGCATAAGCACAACTCACAGATATACACGCCACACACATATATACAATCAGTCGAGTCATGTACCGGCAAATCAGAAAAACATAGACGATTCCCCGAGGAATGACCTTACTAGATCACCAAATCCTTTCTAACCTAGGCCCTCATATCTTTCGTATCCGGGCGCAAGAATCCCATCTAAGATAATTCACAACTCGAGCCGGCCGGTCCCAAGAGTAAACCATCCTTATTAAGGATTCCTACCCGACATACATACCTAGCTTCCTCGAATCCCATGAAAATGATTTGTACACTTATCACATGCTCGGTTCATAACTTATGCTCAAACGAGCACTTAGACATATTCATGAAATTAGGACCACAACACCACTTGGCCCAGTCTCACTCCACGCAGAGACCACGCGAAGTGGCTCTGATACCAATTGTAACAGCCCCACTTTCCCCAAAGGCGAACCAAAGGGGGGTAGCGGACTGCCTGCCCAGCTCTCGCCAGGACTAACGGTACAGTTTACGTCGATCTATCACGTTCCGGAACATACCATAGCGCGTAAACAAGTCAAAATCACAAAATAAAAAAAAGAAATTCGAAGCCGAAGATGAATAGTGCAGGTCACGCCAGAATCCGGCCGGAATCTGGCCGGATTCTCGGCCGGATACTAGGCCGAGAACAAACCAAATCTTTTTCCAAAACCCTTCACAATCCGGCCGGCAATCCGGCCAGTTTCGGGCCGGATTCAGTCCAGAGCCTTTTCATTCAAAATTTTCCTTTTGCAGTTTGAAAGCCGAATTGATCCGAAGTTCATCCAAACATCAATTTAACATATACACATTGAAATCCAACATTTCCAAGCCAAAACGGCATACCAAAATAACCAACTAGTCCATACATGTACAATAACCGTTTACAAACCAAACATTGGAGGAAACAAATCACTTAGGGCTTCACCCTCAAGGAGCTATGCAAAATACATGTACATGAGCTCAACTTGTCATTCAACTATTACAACCTTTTCCAAAAGTGTTCATTTTCCTGTAAGGAAAACAAATGGAACGGAGTGAGCTAAAGCTCAGTGAGTTACCACCACCAATGCATCTAAAATCACATAAGAATAACCGTTCAATGCAAGTATGCAGATAAGAAGTAAATCAAATCAGTGAAAGGATACTGTAGACACCAAATTTTGAATAATTTGTATGTGGCATCTACTTCATGATTTTTATTTTAGATCGCTTGCATTTAGTTCATTGTTGTGTGTTTTGCATTTTTAGTTGTTATTTTATTTTAGTTTTATTCATTTTGCCCTTTTAGTTTGTCTATTCATTTTTATTTTGTCATTTCAGGTTTTTAATCACTTTTAAGTTTTAGATTTTAGTTTTTAGTTTTTTTTAGTTTTTAAGTTTATAGAGTTTTTAGAAAGAAAAGAAAAAATCATTTTAGTCATTTTGTTTTTATTCAATGCTTTCTTGAAAGAGAAATGAAAATGAAAAATCATAAAAAATGAGAAAAGAGGAAAAAGGAAAAAGAAAAAATAGGCTTTAGTTGGATTGGAAAAATGAAAAAAAAAGGAAAAAGGAAAAGGAAAATTTGTTCACAAAAATATGTTTATTTCTTTAAATTCAATCTTTGGGCACTTTAGTTATTTTTATTAAGTTATTTTGAGAAAAAGAAAATGAATGAAAATGAAAAAAAAGAAAATGTGAAAAAGATGGAAAAATGGCCATTCTTGTTGTTTTAGTTGTTTAATTTTTAAATTATTTTTATTATTATTACCTGGGTTTTGTCAATTTGTTATTATTATTATTTATATTTTATCATTTCTGTATTTATTAAGTTGAAAGTCAAAAAAAAAAAAAAAAAAAAAAAGGTGAAACGCGGCATGCAAGCTGCGTATTGCCGCAGCTTGCAAACAAAGGGCTGGGCAGCCCCTTAGCTGCAAATTTTGGAGAGTATAGCTGAGTGTTTAGGGTTGTGAGGCTTCCATATAAATAGAAAAAGAGGAGGGAGCCGCAAGGCAGGGGGAGCATTAACGGGCAAAGAGAAAGAGAGTCTAAGGAGAAAAAGGGAGAAAAAATCTGAACCAAAGGGGGGATTTTTTTGGAGAGCATCGACAGGCCAAAAGAAAAACTGAGCAAGGGTTTTGGGGATGAGAGGAGAGTTCACGGCTAAAAAAATTGGAGAGGTCTGAGTGAGGGGCAGAGATAAACAGGAAGAAAGCTGAGATAGTTGAGCGGAGAGCAAGGGGAAGAGGGAAGAGTGAATCAACGAACAAAAACTAACAAAAGGAAAAGGTCAGAGGATGGTTTCTGGTGGCGTTTGTGGGCTGATGAAAGAGCGAAAGAGAGAAGGCTGAGTGACGAGACCGGAAGGGACCAGAAACAAAGCAGCAAGGAAGGAGGCAGTGAGAGGAATCTGGAAAAGGAGGATCCAGAAGGAAGAGATTCGAGAACTGAAGCGCCTTCACTCGCAGGAAGCTACTTCCGCCGACCTTCAAAGCTGTTTCTTTGGCTGATAGGTATATGAAACTCTGCTCACTCCCTCAAAGTTCCATTCCAAGTTGTGTTCTTTCCCCAAAATCTGTGCTTAGATGAAAGTTTTGGGATGGTGGCTAGGTGCGTATGACAGGGTATGAACTTGGTACAAGTTTTATGTTCTTGCTGCATTTTCTTTTCTACCGCACCCGGCAATTTGTTGATAAAAGTTGGATGATGAGTGATTTGTCGGGTCTTATCGTACCCATGTTATGAAGTTATAATATTAGAGGATTGGGGATAGTATACGGGAGGTTCCGTGTGGCTGATTTCGCATAAACCTGTTTGACATGAGCGAGAAAACAAAGAAAGTTTCCAGCTTTATGTGATTTGCATCTGAATTTTTGTGTGAGAAAGTATTGTCGTTCATGCTTTGATCCTTTAGACTGGTACGAAGTATGGCTAGATGTCTTGCTGAGCTTTTGGGTCTTGAGTAAAGCCTGTGACTGCAGTATAGGAAACCAGTTTTCTGCTAAGAAGATGCATGAGTTATCACGCTTCTTGCTGTGATTTACTAAGTTGTTCCGTAGCTTTTCCCGTCTTTGCTAATTGCTGTCTATCTTGTCTTTGTTTTCTTCTCTTCTTGTTTCTATCTTGGCATTGTTTAACTCAAGGAGCCGCAGAAAGTTTCTAAATTGCGAGAGAATGATCCCAGTTGCAGTTTTTGTTTTCCTTTTTATTGCTTTTCTGCATTATGCTCGGTGGTTTTGATTGTGTTTGATTGATGGTTGCGACATGGGTAAAGGTCGTAGCATAGGGGCTTGAATAGACTTTACTTTGCACAGGCATGTTTCGGTTTGGCATAAGAACATTGCAGAAAATTTGAAGACACTGTCATTCGCTGTTTGCTGGATTTCTTTTCCTTACGAATTTCTGGAATTTAAACATGAACTTTTATGTTGAAGAGTTAAAAGAAAGCTTGGTTATTTTGTTATCTTGATCCATTTGTCATGAACTGCATTTGAAACGAAAAGGAGATTGCATCTTAGATCCTTGTACATGTTGCTAGTTGTTGCCGTGAGAGATTGCAAAAGTCCTTTGAACATCAGAAATGCAGCAAGTTGTTGCAGCAGTCATCCGTAGGCTTGCACAGAAATTTTAAGAGTTTGCATGGTTTCTTTTTATGCTTGTCGTTTGATTGAGTTCTGGCAATGTTGTGGCTTTATCTTAATTCAAAGTTTTGATGTTTGATTGAATAATATCTGATTCTTTCTTGGCTGCCGAAAGCTTCATAACCTACTGAAAATATTGCTGCAGCATGTTTTCTCACGTTCTTGCATGGAGATTGCATGAGATAAATTCCAGATTTTACACTTTGGCCCCCAAGTCTCCCCCAAAGCTACTAAGGCCCAAAAACTTTGGAAATTTAATCAATTGGATCCCTTGTGTTTTTGCAGCAATACATCATGGCCCAATTACATTCCATGTTCTTGCAATTAGGTTCTAAGGTGTTTGCGTTTGAGTCATTAATTGATCTTTATTATTTTGGGGACCTTTGAAACTCTTTGATGATTCATTTTGACGTTGATTGTGATTGATTAGTGGTCATTATTGGGTCCTAGAGATGCAAGTTTGAACCATTCATGGGCCTTCATTCACTCTTGGATTCTTGAGACATGATGTTTGCTTGGACTTTATTATTTACTTGGGGATCTTTGAGTTCTTAAATGCCTCAATTAGGTTCAAATGATTGAGTAATGCTTGCTTTTGGGTTTTTAGTAGATGTTATGCTTGGGGATTGGATGATCATGCCTTTTGCCTGGGTCTTTAAGTAGTTTTCGCTTCATTGAGTTGCAATTGAGGGAAAGTTTGATGTTTTGGTGGATTCAAATTGCTTAGTTTATATCTTATCACTAAATTGGTGCATTAATCCTTTCCTTTGAATGGTTTTAGCCCAAATTAGCTTCTTCTTTAGTGACCATAACCCAAGTTGAGTCTTGTTCACCTTGCTAGCATTACACACGGGGGAAGGTACAATCTCTCTCATCCCTTTTTGTCTCTCCTATGTGATCTTATGTGTTATGTGAATATGCCTGTCTACTTCGCTTTCCTTACCTCCTTGCATGCATTTACTTGCTTTTTACTTTTATTTAAGTTTTATGGGGTATGTGTACACCTCTTGGCTTGTAATAGATAGGATTTGGCGAGCAATTTTGTCCATTTCCCCTTCCCCTTTATGCTTTTATGGGGTATGTGTACACCTCTTGGCTTGTAATAGATAGGGCTCGGAGAGCATCTGGTCCACTACCCCTTCCCCTTGCTTGCTTGTTTTTGTTGCTACATGTTTAATTGCTTTATTAGGCTCTTGCATCTAGTCGAGCATGCTAAATGCTATGTGCTATGTGTTTACGAGTATTTTGGCATGTCTACTTGCTTTCATAGCCATGAATGAATGGAATGGATGAATGTACGTTTCCGCTAGTCCAACGCTAGTCGGAATTCTAAGGATGGGCTAGTCCAACGCTAGACCCTTAGGGATTTCCCCTCGTTAGCATATCATTTGCTTGTTCACTACATGTCATGCATTTTTCTTAGTTTTATCATCTGGCATGCTCCTCGAGCCCCTTTTCCCCTCATTTTAGGATTTTTGCACCTCATACTAGTATAGTGTACATTTGCCTGAGAGTCCCCTTAAATATGGGATATAGACGAGTGTGGCTTTTCTAAGCCTTAGCACGCTTATATTCCCTCTATCAAAGGAAAAATCAAGTCACGATTTAGGTCTCCCCGTACCCAATATGCATGAATTCCCTAGGCTCATGCACTCTCAATCCACTCTATCATTACACTTTCACTTTTGTCTCATTTGCACACATGCACCTTTTTATCACCTTCACTTGCACACGAACACTTTTTTTATCTTCACTTGCACACGAACACTTTTTTATCTTCACTTGCACATGAACATTTTTATCTTCACTCGCACACGAGTACTTTCATCTACATTTGCACACCTTCACTTATATCTTATTACTTTTATCATTTTTCTCATTTCACACAAACTCACATTTTCACATGGCATGCATTCCACTCATTTGTACGTCATTTAGATTTATGTGTGACCTCTCCAAAGGATCATTATTGGGCTTCACAATTAATGTGATTGGCACCACTCACCCTTTGAAGAGAAATTTCCCCCATGTCCCCTAGGTCTAGGTTTTTGCATTCACGTAGTCATATCCAACATGCGATACATACCTTGGGTAGAAAAATTAGGAAAAATTGGTTTAAGTCACGCAACTAGCCTTGGCTAGGTCGAAGGGGTGCCTTGGATTTTTATCCTTGCCTTCCCCTCCGTCAAATGTGACCCCCGATCCCTCTTTTGGTTACGTAGACCCAAAAGTTCTTTAAAAGGGTTTATTTACTTTTTTTCATTCAAAAACAAAAATCATTTTTTGGTGACTTGGTACACCCTAACTCTATACCAAGTGGCGACTCCATTTTTCAAGAAACCCTTTTGAACTTTGTTTGGCCAAATCGTCGCATTCTAAAGTCCCATGGCTTTTTATTTTCACTTTCACACGTTCACATATTCCACACTACTCACACACCAAACATCACACATTCACACTCATCGAAAAGTGGGGCGCGACAGTTGGCGACTCCACTGGGGACTTCCTAAGTGGGTCCAAGCATTTGGCTTAGCCATTCATTTCCTTTTTCTACCCTTTTTATGCATTGCATTTGGATATTAGGGTTGCATTTTCTATTTTAGGACTTTTTCGCCTCGCGCACGTATCAAACTATTCCCTCACTCACGTGTGTATGATTGGTTGATTGGATGTATGTATCTCGCGCTTGCATTGCATTTGGGGGGGTGTGTGTCACCTTTAGAGCCTCGCGTGGTTCTCACCCCTTTCCCTCAAAATAGGGAGCACTTCATACGTGCACGTCTATTTACTGTTATCCCATTTTATTTTATTTTTCGTGGGCGTTTCCCACACCGCCTTATAGGATTAGGATCGATTGCCTTGGGTAGGCGGCTGGTGTGCTCTGCGCCCATAGCGCTACCTAAGGGATCACTCGAGCCACCGATCAAAGGCCCTGGGAGTGATGACCCTTCGCCTTTAGGTCTGAAGGCTTGGGAGCCGAGACTTATCGAGTCTAGTTGCATTAGTGAACCCCAGCCTCATGCATCCATATTAGCATTTTCCTAGGCTAGAGTCAGCCTCACCCTATTTTAAGCACATTAGGCACGAGGGAAGGGGTTCCACCCCTTTTACTTGTTTTATTGTATTTCTTTTCTTAATTGCTCCCAATGTGTTATGTGTACTATCAATTGCACTAACCATTCTTTTGTTTTCCTGGCTTGCATTCATATGCCTTAGCAATAAGAGGCCTCTTTGGCACTCTTTTAGTGACTTACCCACTAGATAACTTACATGTTTAAATTCCAGTCATTATGCTTAATTTTCAATAAGTACATTTCATTTTAGACCTTTTTCCCCCGATGCATTATTTATGTCCTTTAGACCATATTTGTCACATATTTACATCGCTTTAATAAATGGCATCATGCATAAACCATAGAAAGGGAATGCCACATAGGGAATCCCGTGTTTAGGAATAAAACCACCTTGTGTCTCGGATACTTAATCCAATGAGACTTGCACGTTTACATTTTTGTACCATCCAAAGGGGTAGTGCACAAGGTAAGGTAGGATCCGATCATTTTCATAGAGTGATCTTTGGAATATGAGCGTCTAACAATCACTTTTTGGCCATTTTATCAAAGTTGGTAAAAATCCCTTGCGTAAAGGACATTAATTTGAAGAAATTCACAAATAATTCCTTATTATTGAGACGATAAATAAATTGAGGCCAAAATTTGATTTTTAGAAGCTCATAGGCTAATGCATCTCAATAATTTTGAAATAACCAATGGCCAGACAATTCAACCAATCCATTTTGCCAATTCATTCAATAAATCATCATTTCATTTGACCAATTCACCCTTTTTAGGGTTACCTAGTCGATTTTGAATAAATCATCAATTCATTTGACCAATTTACCCTTTTTAGGGTCATTTGACCAATTTACCCTTTTTAGGGTCGCCTGGTCGATTTTGAATAAATCGTCAATTCATTTGACCAATTTACCCTTTTTAGGGTCATTTGACCAATTTCCCCTTTTTAGGGTCATCCGATCGATTTTAAATCGTCGATTCATTTGACCGATTTACCCTTTTTAGGGTCGTTCGGCCGATTTTTGAACAAGTCACTAATTCAATTTCATTCATTTGGCCAATTTACCTTTTTTTTAGGGCAACCGAGCCGTTTTTGAATAAATCAAGGTCCGTTTAATCTACTTGATCAATTCACCCTTTTTTAGGGTGCTCTGATTAATTTTGAAATTTCTTTGAATTCATTTGACCTGTTTCCCTTTTAGGGTAATTTGATCGATTTTAAATAAATTGTCAATTTCATTCAATCCATTTGCCCTATTGGGGTTTCATTGTCAAATTCCAAATTGGGAAATCTAGTCAATTTTGAAGAAAACCGTCCATTGCATCCAATCACTTGATCAATTGGGGTTTTGACCCGTAATTCACTGAGAAATTTTATCAACGAATTCCAATCTTTTTGATAGGAAGTTCGTCAAGGTCAAACCCATGCGTTTTGCACATCAAAGGTAATCAATCCCTTCGGACGAGGTCCTCATTTTGACAAACGTCTCTTCTTATTCCAATGGGCCAAATTTTTCAAAATTATTTTCACTCCATAAGCTGATTGGATCCATCAGGTATTGTATAGTGCCTGCTCTGGAGGATCGCATTTTCATGCTAGGCCTACCCTTGGCATAAAAAGGGCTCCCCAATAGGACATGCATCCGAATTTTTTGGATAGTTACTAACTCTTGCCTTTTTCTTTTCCTTTTCTTTATTTTTATTGGAATATCTAAGCGAGAGTTGAATTTAAAGGCAATCTTTCAAAATTCGCAGGTAATATTTAAACATAGCTTCTCGTCGAAGCCCCATCATAACGCGATCCCGCAGTCAAGCCCAGAGGAATCGTGTAAACATGAGTTCAGAACCGGAACAGTCGGATATGTCTGCTACTACAGCCCAACCTGAGACTGCAAGTTTGGGGGTCCAACTGACCGAGATGCTTACGAAGTTTGGTGAGATGGCATCTGAAATGGCCACCCAAAAGAAATTAATCGATGAGCTTATCAGTAGCGGAGTTCAACCCGAGCCAGTACTCGTCAGTCAATCGGGGCCAGAATCATTTGTCATCCCTTCAACTCAAGTCACTGATACTCCATCATTCCCTATTCCACCCGAGGAAACTTTCGCCTATCCCACCACAAATTTGCCATACGCCTACCCTCCTAATCCTTCATCTTTTCTTACTCGCAGGCAAGGCTCACAACCCCAAGCTACTTCAAATATATCACCTGAGCTACATACCTTTTATTACCCTGCTGCTGAACCTTTCCTACCAGACCACACTGTTCAAACCAAGCCAGAAATGGGGGAATCTTCCACTCCCGTTGATATGAAGCTGCTCAAGCGCCTTGACCGCTTTGATGAGTTTATGGGGAAAAGTCAGGGGTTGAACAAGCAAGGAGTTTTGGATTACGATAAGCTTTGCCTTTTGCCGAATGTGCGGTTGCCTGAGAGGTTCAAAACCCCTAAATTTAACAAGTATGATAGGACGGGTAATGTCTCTGCCCTCGAATCGCAGTTGGATGCTTTGCAAGGACAAGGGAGCAGTGGGAAAAAGCAACAATTCCAAAAGGAAAAGGGGGAAATCGTTTTTGTTTGTGATCGAAACCGTGTCCCAAGCTCCAGGCCTAGACAGCACCCTACCTACTCAAACTCCTACCCTTATCATTCGAACCCTCATCCTGTTCATCACCCTAATACCACTCAACCTCGTCCTCGCCCTAAATACACCAACTCGTCTATAGCCCCTTTTCAAATATCTCAGCCTAACTTCCAACAAGTTCGACCCCGACCTCCCTACAATCAACAATTTTCTCCACCAAACAGACCTACCTACAACTATCCCCAACACACTAAAACTTACAATCAAAGCCGTAGCCGAACATTCACCAACCTAGGCAGGCCTCTGGACCAATTGTATGAACAATTAAAGGCTGCTGGTAGAATTGGCATAATTCTCCCTCCAACTTACTCTCATGGCGTCCCTGCCGGATACAATCCTCAGTACATTTGCGCCTATCATTCGGGAACACCCGGCCACCCAACCACTGATTGTAGAGCACTTAAGCACAAGGTGCAAGATATGATTGAAGCAGGAGAGATTGTAATTAGAAGAAAAGAGGCACAAGCGCCAAATGTGGATAAGAACCCCCTGCCAGAGTACGATAACACCATTGGGGTTATTATGGACCATACGGAATTTAAGGAGCCTGCTAAAAACTCATCAAGTGAGGCTGAAGTGTTTGGAAATGATGCAGAACTTCCCGATATCCCTGAGGGATCAATTTCTAATTGGACAGCCGAATTTCTACCCATTCAGAAGGGGTTTCGGTAAACCTACAGGGGGTTTGTCATTCATGCGAATTCATGAGGAAAAAACTTTTGCATCTGTAATTAGCTAATGAAAACATCTTTACTTTTGACTAAAATTTGCGCATGTAAATATTTTTTTAAGTTTTATTTCATTTGCTTTCAATCAAAGGTTTTATGAAAATGCACAAGTCATTCTTGTCAGGTTATTTTGTTTATTCGTTTGTTTATATTTCGATCATATTGCTTGTTCATTTGTTTGTTGTATATTTGTTTGCTTATTATTCTAAATTCGTTAATTCTTTCAAATGACCAAAGATAGAATTATTTGACCCTTTGGATATCACTTTTCTGAAATTCAATAATGGCAATCTCTATCTCACTCACGACTTGAGAATTTTGGAACCCAGATTTCAAAGCGAGAGTGATAATGAGAAAGTATTTGATTCTTTTTCAAAAAATCTTGAACAAAACGAGGAGAAATTCAAACCAAACCTAGAAGCCATAGCAATTGTTCACATTGGCACTAAGAATAAGGTCAAAAGGACATAAATCAGCATTCGTTTGGACAAAAGCAGAAAAGGAGATGATTAAGAGTTTGACTATGTGTCAAGGTGTATAGATGGTTGGAGGCAGTCTCGTTTGCAGTAGCAGAAATTCAATCTTTGCACACTCTAATGGGAGTTCAGCCAAGAATGCCGTTTGTCATGAAATGTTACAAACACGCCTGGCCTGAGCCTACGACAAGAAGTTTCATCAGCATACATTTTGAGGAAGGCGACAAAGCACTCAAGCGAACTTTGCCAATACAAGACGAAGGCAGAGACAAATTCGCCCAAAATCAGAAAGGGCCGTTCGTTGTCCAAAAGGTATTACCTGGCGGAATACTCATGCAAATGGATGGTCGAACATTCCCTCAACCCATCAAATCAGATATGTGCAAGAAGATTTTCATTTGATCATGCAAATTTTCCTTAGAAATTCATGCAAATGGCGAAATGCAAGTCAGGCCCTCTTCTTTTACATTTAAAGCATTTTATCCCTACTTGTCCCCTTTGAGCCATCAGAATTGACAAATTTTCGTTTGGCAGCCCCTGAGAATTGCCAACCCCACACTGGGGCAAATTCATTTTGAAAAGAGATGATTGGAAAGGAAAGAAAAACCCCATACTGGGGCAAATTTATCTTGGAGAAAAGATGAAAAGGGAAAAAGAACCCCACACTGGGGCAAATTTAGTTTTTGAAAAAAAATGCAAAAGTAAGAAGAATGCAATGAAGAAAATGCAAAGGGAAAAATCCAATCAAACTGGGGCAAAATTTTCCTCAGTTTTGTTCAAAATTTGGAGATGATCTCAAAATGATGCAATCTCAGGTTATTTCACACCTCTCATCAAATTTGCTTTCAAGCCTCAACTTTTCTTGAAAACACCCCACCTGACCTCATTACAAAAGCCCAAAGTCCTGGCTTTCGTCACTTGTTGTATTTCTATTAGGAATTTTGCTAATCAACTGGCAAGTGATGTTCATAAGGCCTTCGCCTAATCTTACAAGGGAAGTGCATTTTACTGATGCCTGAAATCTCTAACTCACATTTCTGAGTCGATCATGGTCGAGATATTTCGTTTTTTTTTAGGTGAAAACCCGAAAGGGCACCTCAAAAAAGAAAAAAAAACAAACGAAACAAAACAAAACAAAAACAAAAAGGGTGGGGGCAACCTTGGTGAAAACCCGAAAGGGCGCCAAGGCAAGTTTTTTGCAACGAGCAAGCACGAGGAGGAACAGCTGGTGACTTGGTTCATTTGGATTTCAGCTCATTTTTGTCATACTTCTGCCAATATTAAATTCCAGAACAAAAATATCCAGAGATTTGAATATGACATCTGTTGGCCAAAACTGTGTTGCTTTGTAAAATATTCTTTTCCAAATACATCTTTTCTCATGTGCTTGTATTCATGGCATTTTTGGATGTGTTTTACATTCTTTGACATATTCATTCCATGCAGAACATAGGAAATCACCTTCCATATATTTTGATTTTTTCATGCATCATTCTTTTACCATTGGATTCGGATGAATGATAAATCCTAAGGTTTGTGCAAGAATATGGGATTCAATCATCTTTTAAAGTGAGTAAAATACAACCAAGCTGCTACATGGATTTGGTGACATGAAAATGCGCACTTTATTGGTCTCCGGAATCGAAAGGTTTCAAAATTACAAATTCAACCAAGGCAGATGCCGCAGCAAAAGTTGGCAAAGGCATCAAAAGACTCATGTTTACACGATTCTCAAGGCAAGCCGGATCGAATGATGGTGGCAAGTCCATTATTTCTTCTTGTCTTGCAGGAACATTGCATTTACAAACACAAACAACCACACTTCTTTTAGCACCTGAATCGACGTCAGAAAAGTTCCCCAGTAAGCAAAGACGGAGTGATAATTTGGCAAAGATTGGGTCATAAGGAACAACATCAGCTATCGTTCTAGCCATAGAGATCCAAATCTCCCTCTTGGTACAAAAGTTTGAATTACTCTCAGGTAAGAACTCAATTCATTGTTTAAAAATCCCGTGGGTCTATCCCAATTTTAAATTTCAGTCCGGGTCTATCCCGTGGGTCTATCCCAATTTTAAATTTCTGTCCGGGTCTATCCCGTGGGTCTATCCCAAAGTTAAATTTCTGTCCGGGTCTATCCGTGGGTCTATCCCAAATTTAAAATTTCTCCGGGTCTATCCCGTGGGTCTTTTCCATTTAAATTTCCTATGCGGGTCTATCCCGTGGGTTCTTATCCCAATTTTAATTCAGTCGGGTCTATCCCGTGGGTCTATTGCCCAATTTAAATTTTCTAAGAATTCCGGGTCTCAAATCCCGTGGTGTCTATCCAAATTTAATTTCTGTCCGGGTCTACCCGTGAGTCTATCCAATTTTAAATTTCTGTCGCGGTCTATCCCGTGGGTCTATACCAAAATTTACATTTCTGTCCGGGTCTATCCGTGGGTCTATCCATTTTAAATTTCTGTCCGGGTCTATCCCGTGGGTCTATCCCAATTTTAAATCTATCCGGGTCTATCATGTGCCGTGGTCTATCCAAATAAAATTTTATCCGGGTCTATCCCGTGGGTCTATCCCCAAATTTAAATTTCTGCTCCGGGTCTATCCCGTGGGTCTATCCCAAATTTACATTCCAGTCCGGGTCTATCCCGTGGGTCTATCCCGTGGGTCTATCCCAATTTTACATTTCTGTCCGGGTCTATCCCGTGGGTCTATCCCAAATTTAAATTTCTGTTCGGGTCTATCCCATTTTTTACATTCATGTTCGGGTCAGTCCCATTTTTTAGAATTCTTGTTCGTTGGAATCATTTTGCAGCCCCATAACACAGGTAAGTATTTGGTGTCTACTTCTTTGTCCCAAGTTTTTTCAAAACTCAGACAAAGAGGGGCAAACTGTAGACACCAAATTTTGAATAATTTGTATGTGGCATCTACTTCATGATTTTTATTTTAGATCGCTTGCATTTAGTTCATTGTTGTGTGTTTTGCATTTTTAGTTGTTATTTTATTTTAGTTTTATTCATTTTGCCCTTTTAGTTTGTCTATTCATTTTTATTTTGTCATTTCAGGTTTTTAATCACTTTTAAGTTTTAGATTTTAGTTTTTAGTTTTTTTTAGTTTTTAAGTTTATAGAGTTTTTAGAAAGAAAAGAAAAAATCATTTTAGTCATTTTGTTTTTATTCAATGCTTTCTTGAAAGAGAAATGAAAATGAAAAATCATAAAAAATGAGAAAAGAGGAAAAAGGAAAAAGAAAAAATAGGCTTTAGTTGGATTGGAAAAATGAAAAAAAAAGGAAAAAGGAAAAGGAAAATTTGTTCACAAAAATATGTTTATTTCTTTAAATTCAATCTTTGGGCACTTTAGTTATTTTTATTAAGTTATTTTGAGAAAAAGAAAATGAATGAAAATGAAAAAAAAGAAAATGTGAAAAAGATGGAAAAATGGCCATTCTTGTTGTTTTAGTTGTTTAATTTTTAAATTATTTTTATTATTATTACCTGGGTTTTGTCAATTTGTTATTATTATTATTTATATTTTATCATTTCTGTATTTATTAAGTTGAAAGTCAAAAAAAAAAAAAAAAAAAAAAAAAAGGTGGAAACGCGGCATGCAAGCTGGTATTGCGCAGCATTGCAAAAAAGGGCTGGGCAGCCCCTTTAGCTTGGCAAATTTTGGAGGAGTTATAGCTGATTTTAGGGTTGTGAGGCTTCCATATAAATAGAAAAAGAGGGAGGAGACCGGCAACGGCAGGGAGCATTACGGCAAAGAGAAAAGAGTCTAAGGAGAAAAAGGAGAAAAAATCTGAAAACCAAAGGGGGGATATTTTTGGAGAGCATCGACAGGCCAAAAGAAAAACTGAGCAAGGGTTTTGGGGATGAAAGGAGAGTTCACGGCTAAAAATTGGAGAGGTCTGAGTGAGGGGCAGAGATTAAACAGGAAGAAAGCTGAGATAGTTGAGCGGAGGGCAAGGGGAAGAGGGAAGAGTGAATCAACGAACAAAAACTAACAAAAGGAAAAGGTCAGAGGATGGTTTCTGGTGGCGTTTGTGGGCTGATGAAAGAGCGAAAGAGAGAAGGCTGAGTGACGAGACCGGAAGGGACCAGAAACAAAGCAGCAAGGAATGAGGCAGTGAGAGGAATCTGGA